>NW_027671378.1:0-230709 GCF_964165515.1 Mesoplodon bidens
CCTTGCCGTTCCCTAACCCTAACACTAGCCCGGAACGGAAATCAACCACCAGCCCTACACTTTATCCTACGCCGTTGCCTACTCCTGGCCCGTACGCTGGCACTGACCCGTGCGTCAGCACGTAGCCCGACCCTCCCACGTTTCTGTACCCTCACCTGTGCCCTAAGCCTTGCCGTTCCCTAACCCTAACCCTAGCCCGGAATAGAAACCCACCACCAGCCCTACACCTTACCTTACGCCATACCCTACTCCTGACCCGTACGCTGGCACTGACCCGTGCGTCAGCACGTAGCCTGACCCTCCCACGTTTCCGTGCCCTCACCTGTGCCCTAAGCCTTGCCGTTCGCTAACCCTAACCCTAGCCCGGAATAGAAACCCACCACCAGCCCTACACGGTACCTTACGCCGTACCATACTCCTGACCTCTACGCTGGCACTGACCTGTGCGTCAGCACGTAGCCTGACCCTCCCACGTTTCCGTACCCTCACCTGTGCCCTAAGCCTTGCCGTTCCCTAACCCTAACCCTAGCCCCGAATGCAAATCCACCACCAGCCCTACACTTTATCCTACGCCGTTGCCTACTCCTGGCCCGTACGCTGGCACTGACCCGTGCGTCAGCACGTAGCCCGACCCTCCCACGTTTCTGTACCCTCACCTGTGCCCTAAGCCTTGCCGTTCCCTAACCCTAACCCTAGCCCGGAATAGAAACCCACCACCAGCCCTACACCTTTCCTTAAGCCGTTGCCTACTCCTGGCCCGTACGCTGGCACTGACCCGTGCGTCAGCACGTAGCCCGAACCTCCCACGTTTCTGTACCCTCACCTGTGCCCTAAGCCTTGCCGTTCCCTAACCCTAACCCTAGCCCGGAATAGAAACCCACCACAAGCCCTACACCTTACCTTAAGCCGTTGCCTACTCCTGGCCCGTACGCTGGCACTGACCCGTGTGTCAGCACGTAGCCTGACCCTCCCACGTTTCCGTACCCTCACCTGTGCCCTAAGCGTTGCCGTTCCCTAACCCTAACCCTAGCCCGGAATGGAAACCCACCACCAGCCCTACACTTTATCCTACGCCGTTGCCTACTCCTGGCCCGTATGCTGGCACTAACCCGTGCGTCAGCACGGGGCCCGAACCTCCCACGTTTCCGTACCCTCTCCTTTGCCCTAAGCCTTGCCGTTCCCTAACCCTAACCCTAGCCTGGAACGGAAATCAACCACAAGCCCTACACCTTACCTTACGCCGTACCCTACTCCTGGCCCGTACGTTGGCACTGACCAGTGCGTCAGCACGTAGCCTGACCCTCCCACGTTTCCGTACCCTCAGCTGTGCCCTAAGCCTTGCCGTTCCCTAACCCTAACCCTAGCCCGGAATGGAAACCCACCACCAGCCCTACACCTTACCTTACGCCGTACCCTATTCCTGGCCCGTACGCTGGCACTGAACCGTGCGTCAGCACGTAGCCTGACCCTCCCACGTTTCCGTACCCTCACTTGTGCCCTAAGCCTTGCCGTTCCCTAACCCTAACCCTAGCCCGGAATAGAAACCCACCACCAGCCCTACACTTTATCCTACGCCGTTGCCTACTCCTGCCCTGTACTCTGGCACTGCCCCGTGCATCAGCACGTAGCCTTACACTCTGGCGTTTCCGTACCCTCTCCTGTGCCGTAAGCCTTGCCGTTCCCTAACCCTAACCCTAGCCCAGAACGCAAATCCACCACCAGCCTACACTTTATCCTACGCCGTTGCCTACTCCTGGCCCGTACGCTGGCACTGACCCGTGCGTCAGCACGTAGCACGAGCCTCCCACGTTTCCGTACCTTCACCTGTGCCCTAAGACTTGCCGTTCCCTAACCCTAACCCTAGCCCGGAACGGAAACCCACCACCAGCCCTACACCTTACCTTACGCCATAACCTACTCCTGACCCGAACGCTGGCACTGACCCGTGCGTCAGCACGAAGCCTGACCCTCCCACGTTTCCGTACCCTCACCTGTGCCCTATGCCTTGCCGTTCCCTAACCCTAACCCTAGCCCGGAATAGAAACCCACCACCAGCCCTACACCTTACCTTACGCCGTACCCTACTCCTGACCTGTACGCTGGCACTGACCTGTGCGTCAGCACATAGCCTGACCCTCCCACGTTTCCGTACCCTCACCTGTGCCCTAAGCCTTGCCGTTCCCTAACCCTAACCCTAGCCCCGAACGCAAATCCACCACCAGCCCTACACTTTATCCTACGCCGTTGCCTGCTCCTGGCCCGTACGCTGGCACTGACCCGTGCGTCAGCACGTAGCCCGACCCTCCCACGTTTCTGTACCCTCACCTGTGCCCTAAGCCTTGCCGTTCCCTAACCCTAACCCTAGCCTGGAATAGAAACCCACCACCAGCCCTACACCTTACCTTAAGCCGTTGCCTACTCCTGGCCCGTACGCTGGCACTGACCCGTGCGTCAGCACGTAGCCCGACCCTCCCACGTTTCTGTACCCTCACCTGTGCCCTAAGCCTTGCCGTTCCCTAACCCTAACCCTAGCCCGGAATAGAAACCCACCACCAGCCCTACACCTTACCTTAAGCCGTTGCCTACTCCTGGCCCGTACGCTGGCACTGACCCATGCGTCAGCACGTAGCCCGACCCTCCCACGTTTCTGTACCCTCACCTGTGCCCTAAGCCTTGCCGTTCCCTAACCCTAACCCTAGCCCGGAATAGAAACCCACCACCAGCCCTACAACTTACCTTACGCCATACCCTACTCCTGACCCGTACGCTGGCACTGACCCGTGCGTCAGCACGTAGCCTGACCCTCCCACGTTTCCGTAACCTCACCTGTGCCCTAAGCCTTGCCGTTCCCTAACCCTAACACTAGCCCGGAACGGAAATCAACCACCAGCCCTACACTTTATCCTACGCCGTTGCATACTCCTGGCCCGTACGCTGGCACTGACCCGTGCGTCAGCACGTAGCCCGACCCTCCCACGTTTCCGTACCCTCACCTGTGCCCTAAGCCTTGCCGTTCCCTAACCCTAACCCTAGCCTGGAACGGAAACCAACCACCAGCCCTACACCTTTCCTTACGCCGTTGCCTACTCCTGGCACGTATTCTGGCACTGACCCGTGCGTCAGCACGTAGCCTGAACCTCCCACGTTTCCGTACCCTCACCTGTGCCCTAAGCCTTGCCTTTCCCTAATGCTAACCCTAGCCCGGAATGAAAACCCACCACCAGCCCTACACCTCACCCTACGCCGTTGCCTAGTCCTGGCCTGTACTCTGGCACTCACCCGTGCATCAGCACGTAGCCTTACCCTCCCGCGTTTCCGTACCCTGACCTGTGCCCTAAGCCTTGCCGTTCCCTAACCCTAACCCTAGCCCAGAACGCAAATCCACCACCAGCCGTACACTTTATCCTACGCCGTTGCCTACTCCTGGCCCGTACGCTGGCACTGACCCGTGCGTCTGCACGTAGCCCGACCCTCCCACGTTTCCGTACCCTCACCTGTGCCCTAAGCCTTGCCGTTCCCTAACCCTAACCCTAGCCTGGAACGGAAAACAACAACCAGCCCTACACCTTACCTTACGCCGTTGCCTACACCTGGCCCGTATGCTGGCACTGACCCGTGCGTCAGCACGTAGCCTGACCCTCCCACGTTTCCGTACCCTCACCTGTGCCCTAAGCCTTGCCGTTCCCTAACCCTAACCCTAGCCCGGAATGGAAACCCACCACCAGCCCTACACCTTACCCTACGCCGTTGCCTACTCCTGGCCTGTACTCTGGCACTGCCCCGTGCATCAGCACGTAGCCTTACACTCTGGCGTTTCCGTACCCTCTCCTGTGCCCTAAGCCTTGCCGTTCCCTAACCCTAACCCTAGCCCAGAACGCAAATCCACCACCAGCCTACACTTTATCCTACGCCGTTGCCTACTCCTGGCCCGTACGCTGGCACTGACCCGTGCGTCAGCACGTAGCACGAGCCTCCCACGTTTCCGTACCTTCACCTGTGCCCTAAGCCTTGCCGTTCCCTAACCCTAACCCTAGCCCGGAACGGAAACCCACCACCAGCCTGACACCTTACATTACGCCGTACCCTATTCCTGGCCCGTACGCTGGCACTGAACCGTGCGTCAGCACGTAGCCTGACCCTCCCACGTTTCCGTACCCTCACCTGTGCCCTAAGCCATGCCGTTCCCTAACCCTAACCCTAGCCCAGAACGCAAATCCACCACCAGCCTACACTTTATCCTACGCCGTTGCCTACTCCTGGCCCGTACGCTGGCACTGACCCGTGCGACAACACGTAGCCCGACCCTCCCACGTTTCCGTACCCTCACCTGTGCCCTAAGCCTTGCCGTTCCCTAACCCTAACCCTAGCCCGGAATAGAAACCCACCACCAGCCCTACACCTTACCTTACGCCATAACCTACTCCTGACCCGTACGCTGGCACTGACCCGTGCGTCAGCACGTAGACTGACCCTCCCACGTTTCCGTACCCTCACCTGTGCCCTATGCCTTGCCGTTCCCTAACCCTAACCCTAGCCTGGAATAGAAACCCACCACCAGCCCTACACCTTACCTTACGCCGTACCCTACTCCTGACCTGTACGCTGGCACTGACCTGTGCGTCAGCACGTAGCCTGACCGTCCCACGTTTCCGTACCCTCACCTGTGCCCTAAGCCTTGCCGTTCCCTAACCCTAACCCTAGCCCCGAACGCAAATCCACCACCAGCCCTACACTTTATCCTACGCCGTTGCCTACTCCTGGCCCATACGCTGGCACTGACCCGTGCGTCAGCACATAGCCCGACCCTCCCACGTTTCTGTACCCTCACCTGTGCCCTAAGCCTTGCAGTTCCCTAACCCTAACCCTAGCCCGGAATAGAAACCCACCACCAGCCCTACACCTTACCTTAAGCCGTTGCCTAATCCTGGCCCGTACGCTGGCACTGTCCCGTGCGTCAGCACGTAGCCCGACCCTCCCACGTTTCTGTACCCTCACCTGTGCCCTAAGCCTTGCCGTTCCCTAACCCTAACCCTAGCCCGGAATAGAAACCCACCACCAGCCCTACACCTTACCTTAAGCCGTTGCCTACTCCTGGCCCGTACGCTGGCACTGACCCGTGCGTCAGCACGTAGCCTGACCCTCCCACGTTTCCGTACCCTCACCAGTGCCCTAAGCATTGCCGTTCCCTAACCCTAACCCTAGCCCGGAATGGAAACCCACCACCAGCCCTACACTTTATCCTACGCCGTTGCCTACTCCTGACCCGTATGCTGGCACTGACCCGTGCGTCAGCACGTTGCCCGACCCTCCCACGTTTCTGTACCCTCACCTGTGCCCTAAGCCTTGCCGTTCCCTAACCCTAACCCTAGCCCGGAATAGAAACCCACCACCAGCCCTACACTTTATCCTATGCCGTTGCCTACTCCTGGCCCATACGCTGGCACTGACCCGTGCGTCAGCACGTAGCCTGACCCTCCCACTTTTCCGTACCCTCACCTGTGCCCTAAGCCTTGCCGTTCCCTAACCCTAACCCTAGCCGGGAATAGAAAGCCACCACCAGCCCTACACCTTACCTTACGCCGTACCCTACTCCTGGCCCGTACGCTGGCACTGACACGTGCGTCAGCACGTAGCCTGACCCTCCCACGTTTCCGTACCCTCACCTGTGCCCTAAGCCTTGCCGTTCCCTAACCCTAACCCTAGCCCGGAATAGAAACCCACCACCAGCCCTACACTTTTCCTTACGCCGTACCCTACTCCTGACCTGTACGCTGGCACTGACCTGTGCGTCAGCAGGTAGCCTGACCCTCCCACGTTTCCGTACCCTCACCTGTGCCCTAAGCCTTGTCATTCCCTAACCCTAACCCTAGCCCGGAACGCAAATCCACCACCAGCCATACACTTTATCCTACGCCGTTGCCTACTCCTGGCCCGTACGCTGGCACTGACACGTGCGTCAGCACGTAGCCCGACCCTCCCACGTTTCCGTACCCTCACCTGTGCCCTAAGCCTTGCCGTTCCCTAACCCTAACCCAAGCCTGGAACGGAAACCAACCACGAGCCCTACACCTTACCTTACGCCGTTGCTTACTCCTGGCCTGTACGCTGGCACTGACCCGAGCGTCAGCACGTAGCCTGACCCTCCCACGTTTCCGTAACCTCACCTGTGCCCTAAGCCTTGCCGTTCCCTAACCCTAACACTAGCCCGGAACGGAAATCAACCACCATCCCTACACTTTATCCTACGCCGTTGCCTACTCCTGGCCCGTACGCTGGCACTGACCCGTGCGTCAGCACGTAGCCCGACCCTCCCACGTTTCTGTACCCTCACCTGTGCCCTAAGCCTTGCCGTTCCCTAACCCTAACCCTAGCCCGGAATAGAAACCCACCACCAGCCCTACACCTTACCTTACGCCATACCCTACTCCTGACCCGTACGCTGGCACTGACCCGTGCGTCAGCACGTAGCCTGACCCTCCCACGTTTCCGTGCCCTCACCTGTGCCCTAAGCCTTGCCGTTCGCTAACCCTAACCCTAGCCCGGAATAGAAACCCACCACCAGCCCTACACGGTACCTTACGCCGTACCATCCTCCTGACCTCTACGCTGGCACTGACCTGTGCGTCAGCACGTAGCCTGACCCTCCCACGTTTCCGTACCCTCACCTGTGCCCTAAGCCTTGCCGTTCCCTAACCCTAACCCTAGCCCCGAATGCAAATCCACCACCAGCCCTACACTTTATCCTACGCCGTTGCCTACTCCTGGCCCGTACGCTGGCACTGACCCGTGCGTCAGCACGTAGCCCGACCCTCCCACGTTTCTGTACCCTCACCTGTGCCCTAAGCCTTGCCGTTCCCTAACCCTAACCCTAGCCCGGAATAGAAACCCACCACCAGCCCTACACCTTTCCTTAAGCCGTTGCCTACTCCTGGCCCGTACGCTGGCACTGACCCGTGCGTCAGCACGTAGCCCGAACCTCCCACGTTTCTGTACCCTCACCTGTGCCCTAAGCCTTGCCGTTCCCTAACCCTAACCCTAGCCCGGAATAGAAACCCACCACAAGCCCTACACCTTACCTTAAGCCGTTGCCTACTCCTGGCCCGTACGCTGGCACTGACCCGTGTGTCAGCACGTAGCCTGACCCTCCCACGTTTCCGTACCCTCACCTGTGCCCTAAGCGTTGCCGTTCCCTAACCCTAACCCTAGCCCGGAATGGAAACCCACCACCAGCCCTACACTTTATCCTACGCCGTTGCCTACTCCTGGCCCGTATGCTGGCACTAACCCGTGCGTCAGCACGGGGCCCGAACCTCCCACGTTTCCGTACCCTCTCCTTTGCCCTAAGCCTTGCCGTTCCCTAACCCTAACCCTAGCCTGGAACGGAAATCAACCACAAGCCCTACACCTTACCTTACGCCGTACCCTACTCCTGGCCCGTACGTTGGCACTGACCAGTGCGTCAGCACGTAGCCTGACCCTCCCACGTTTCCGTACCCTCAGCTGTGCCCTAAGCCTTGCCGTTCCCTAACCCTAACCCTAGCCCGGAATGGAAACCCACCACCAGCCCTACACCTTACCTTACGCCGTACCCTATTCCTGGCCCGTACGCTGGCACTGAACCGTGCGTCAGCACGTAGCCTGACCCTCCCACGTTTCCGTACCCTCACTTGTGCCCTAAGCCTTGCCGTTCCCTAACCCTAACCCTAGCCCGGAATAGAAACCCACCACCAGCCCTACACTTTATCCTACGCCGTTGCCTACTCCTGCCCTGTACTCTGGCACTGCCCCGTGCATCAGCACGTAGCCTTACACTCTGGCGTTTCCGTACCCTCTCCTGTGCCGTAAGCCTTGCCGTTCCCTAACCCTAACCCTAGCCCAGAACGCAAATCCACCACCAGCCTACACTTTATCCTACGCCGTTGCCTACTCCTGGCCCGTACGCTGGCACTGACCCGTGCGTCAGCACGTAGCACGAGCCTCCCACGTTTCCGTACCTTCACCTGTGCCCTAAGACTTGCCGTTCCCTAACCCTAACCCTAGCCCGGAACGGAAACCCACCACCAGCCCTACACCTTACCTTACGCCATAACCTACTCCTGACCCGAACGCTGGCACTGACCCGTGCGTCAGCACGAAGCCTGACCCTCCCACGTTTCCGTACCCTCACCTGTGCCCTATGCCTTGCCGTTCCCTAACCCTAACCCTAGCCCGGAATAGAAACCCACCACCAGCCCTACACCTTACCTTACGCCGTACCCTACTCCTGACCTGTACGCTGGCACTGACCTGTGCGTCAGCACATAGCCTGACCCTCCCACGTTTCCGTACCCTCACCTGTGCCCTAAGCCTTGCCGTTCCCTAACCCTAACCCTAGCCCCGAACGCAAATCCACCACCAGCCCTACACTTTATCCTACGCCGTTGCCTGCTCCTGGCCCGTACGCTGGCACTGACCCGTGCGTCAGCACGTAGCCCGACCCTCCCACGTTTCTGTACCCTCACCTGTGCCCTTAGCCTTGCCGTTCCCTAACCCTAACCCTAGCCTGGAATAGAAACCCACCACCAGCCCTACACCTTACCTTAAGCCGTTGCCTACTCCTGGCCCGTACGCTGGCACTGACCCGTGCGTCAGCACGTAGCCCGACCCTCCCACGTTTCTGTACCCTCACCTGTGCCCTAAGCCTTGCCGTTCCCTAACCCTAACCCTAGCACGGAATAGAAACCCACCACCAGCCCTACACCTTACCTTAAGCCGTTGCCTACTCCTGGCCCGTACGCTGGCACTGACCCATGCGTCAGCACGTAGCCCGACCCTCCCACGTTTCTGTACCCTCACCTGTGCCCTAAGCCTTGCCGTTCCCTAACCCTAACCCTAGCCCGGAATAGAAACCCACCACCAGCCCTACAACTTACCTTACGCCATACCCTACTCCTGACCCGTACGCTGGCACTGACCAGTGCGTCAGCACGTAGCCTGACCCTCCCACGTTTCCGTGCCCTCACCTGTGCCCTAAGCCTTGCCGTTCGCTAACCCTAACCCTAGCCCGGAATAGAAATCCACCACCAGCCCTACACGGTACCTTACGCCGTACCATACTCCTGACCTGTACGCTGGCACTGACCTGTGCGTCAGCACGTAGCCTGACCCTCCCACGTTTCCATAGCCTCACCTGTGCCCTAAGCCTTGCCGTTCCCTAACCCTAACCCTAGCCCCGAATGCAAATCCACCACCAGCCCTACACTTTATCCTACGCCGTTGCCTACTCCTGGCCCGTACGCTGGCACTGACCCGTGCGTCAGCACGTAGCCCGACCCTCCCACGTTTCCGTACCCTCACCTGTGCCCTAAGCCTTGTCATTCCCTAACCCTAACCCTAGCCCGGAACGCAAATCCACCACCAGCCATACACTTTATCCTACGCCGTTGCCTACTCCTGGCCCGTACGCTGGCACTGACACGTGCGTCAGCACGTAGCCCGACCCTCCCACGTTTCCGTACCCTCACCTGTGCCCTAAGCCTTGCCGTTCCCTAACCCTAACCCAAGCCTGGAACGGAAACCAACCACGAGCCCTACACCTTACCTTACGCCGTTGCTTACTCCTGGCCCGTACGCTGGCACTGACCCGTGCGTCAGCACGTAGCCTGACCCTCCCACGTTTCCGTGCCCTCACCTGTGCCCTAAGCCTTGCCGTTCGCTAACCCTAACCCTAGCCCGGAATAGAAACCCACCACCAGCCCTACACGGTACCTTACGCCGTACCATACTCCTGACCTCTACGCTGGCACTGACCTGTGCGTCAGCACGTAGCCTGACCCTCCCACGTTTCCGTACCCTCACCTGTGCCCTAAGCCTTGCCGTTCCCTAACCCTAACCCTAGCCCCGAATGCAAATCCACCACCAGCCCTACACTTTATCCTACGCCGTTGCCTACTCCTGGCCCGTACGCTGGCACTGACCCGTGCGTCAGCACGTAGCCCGACCCTCCCACGTTTCTGTACCCTCACCTGTGCCCTAAGCCTTGCCGTTCCCTAACCCTAACCCTAGCCCGGAATAGAAACCCACCACCAGCCCTACACCTTTCCTTAAGCCGTTGCCTACTCCTGGCCCGTACGCTGGCACTGACCCGTGCGTCAGCACATAGCCCGACCCTCCCACGTTTCTGTACCCTCACCTGTGCCCTAAGCCTTGCAGTTCCCTAACCCTAACCCTAGCCCGGAATAGAAACCCACCACCAGCCCTACACCTTACCTTAAGCCGTTGCCTAATCCTGGCCCGTACGCTGGCACAGTCCCGTGCGTCAGCACGTAGCCCGACCCTCCCACGTTTCTGTACCCTCACCTGTGCCCTAAGCCTTGCCGTTCCCTAACCCTAACCCTAGCCCGGAATAGAAACCCACCACCAGCCCTACATCTTACCTTAAGCCGTTGCCTACTCCTGGCCCGTACGCTGGCACTGACCCGTGCGTCAGCACGTAGCCTGACCCTCCCACGTTTCCGTACCCTCACCAGTGCCCTAAGCGTTGCCGTTCCCTAACCCTAACCCTAGCCCGGAATGGAAACCCACCACCAGCCCTACACTTTATCCTACGCCGTTGCCTACTCCTGACCCGTATGCTGGCACTGACCCGTGCGTCAGCACGTAGCCCGACCCTCCCACGTTTCTGTACCTTCACCTGTGCCCTAAGCCTTGCCGTTCCCTAACCCTAACCCTAGCCCGGAATAGAAACCCACCACCAGCCCTACACTTTATCCTACGCCGTTGCCTACTCCTGGCCCATACGCTGGCACTGACCCGTGCGTCAGCACGTAGCCTGACCCTCCCACGTTTCCGTACCCTCACCTGTGCCCTAAGCCTTGCCGTTCCCTAACCCTAACCCTAGCCGGGAATAGAAAGCCACCACCAGCCCTACACCTTACCTTACGCCGTACCCTACTCCTGGCCCGTACGCTGGCACTGACACGTGCGTCAGCACGTAGCCTGACCCTCCCACGTTTCCGTACCCTCACCTGTGCCCTAAGCCTTGTCATTCCCTAACCCTAACCCTAGCCCGGAATAGAAACCCACCACCAGCCCTACACTTTTCCTTACGCCGTACCCTACTCCTGACCTGTACGCTGGCACTGACCTGTGCGTCAGCAGGTAGCCTGACCCTCCCACGTTTCCGTACCCTCACCTGTGCCCTAAGCCTTGTCATTCCCTAACCCTAACCCTAGCCCGGAACGCAAATCCACCACCAGCCATACACTTTATCCTACGCCGTTGCCTACTCCTGGCCCGTACGCTGGCACTGACCCGTGCGTCAGCACGTAGCCCGACCCTCCCACGTTTCCGTACCCTCACCTGTGCCCTAAGCCTTGTCATTCCCTAACCCTAACCCTAGCCCGGAACGCAAATCCACCACCAGCCATACACTTTATCCTACACCGTTGCCTACTCCTGGCCTGTACGCTGGCACTGACACGTGCGTCAGCACGTAGCCCGACCCTCCCACGTTTCCGTACCCTCACCTGTGCCCTAAGCCTTGCCGTTCCCTAACCCTAACCCAAGCCTGGAACGGAAACCAACCACGAGCCCTACACCTTACCTTACGCCGTTGCTTACTCCTGGCCCGTACGCTGGCACTGACCCGAGCGTCAGCACGTAGCCTGACCCTCCCACGTTTCCGTAACCTCACCTGTGCCCTAAGCCTTGCCGTTCCCTAACCCTAACACTAGCCCGGAACGGAAATCAACCACCAGCCCTACACTTTATCCTACGCCGTTGCCTACTCCTGGCCCGTACGCTGGCACTGACCCGTGTGTCAGCACGTAGCCCGACCCTCCCACGTTTCTGTACCCTCACCTGTGCCCTAAGCCTTGCTGTTCCCTAACCCTAACCCTAGCCCGGAATAGAAACCCACCACCAGCCGTACACCTTACCTTACGCCATACCCTACACCTGACCCGTACGCTGGCACTGACCCGTGCGTCAGCACGTAGCCTGACCCTCCCACGTTTCCGTGCCCTCACCTGTGCCCTAAGCCTTGCCGTTCGCTAACCCTAACCCTAGCCCGGAATAGAAACCCACCACCAGCCCTACACGGTACCTTACGCCGTACCATACTCCTGACCTCTACGCTGGCACTGACCTGTGCGTCAGCACGTAGCCTGACCCTCCCACGTTTCCGTACCCTCACCTGTGCCCTAAGCCTTGCCGTTCCCTAACCCTAACCCTAGCCCCGAATGCAAATCCACCACCAGCCCTACACTTTATCCTACGCCGTTGCCTACTCCTGGCCCGTACGCTGGCACTGACCCGTGCGTCAGCACGTAGCCCGACCCTCCCACGTTTCTGTACCCTCACCTGTGCCCTAAGCCTTGCCGTTCCCTATCCCTAAACCTAGCCCGGAATAGAAACCCACCACCAGCCCTACACCTTTCCTTAAGCCGTTGCCTACTCCTGGCCCGTACGCTGGCACTGACCCGTGCGTCAGCACATAGCCCGACCCTCCCACGTTTCTGTACCCTCACCTGTGCCCTAAGCCTTGCAGTTCCCTAACCCTAACCCTAGCCCGGAATAGAAACCCACCACCAGCCCTACACCTTACCTTAAGCCGTTGCCTAATCCTGGCCCGTACGCTGGCACTGTCCTGTGCGTCAGCACGTAGCCCGACCCTCCCACGTTTCTGTACCCTCACCTGTGCCCTAAGCCTTGCCGTTCCCTAACCCTAACCCTAGCCCGGAATAGAAACCCACCACCAGCCCTACACCTTACCTTAAGCCGTTGCCTACTCCTGGCCCGTACGCTGGCACTGACCCGTGCATCAGCACGTAGCCTGACCCTCCCACGTTTCCGTACCCTCACCAGTGCCCTAAGCGTTGCCGTTCCCTAACCCTAACCCTAGCCCGGAATGGAAACCCACCACCAGCCCTACACTTTATCCTACGCCGTTGCCTACTCCTGACCCGTATGCTGGCACTGACCCGTGCGTCAGCACGTAGCCCGACCCTCCCACGTTTCTGTACCTTCACCTGTGCCCTAAGCCTTGCCGTTCCCTAACACTAACCCTAGCCCGGAATAGAAACCCACCACCAGCCCTACACTTTATCCTACGCCGTTGCCTACTCCTGGCCCATACGCTGGCACTGACCCGTGCGTCAGCACGTAGCCTGACCCTCCCACGTTTCCGTACCCTCACCTGTGCCCTAAGCCTTGCCGTTCCCTAACCCTAACCCTAGCCGGGAATAGAAAGCCACCACCAGCCCTACACCTTACCTTACGCCGTACCCTACTCCTGGCCCGTACGCTGGCACTGACACGTGCGTCAGCACGTAGCCTGACCCTCCCACGTTTCCGTACCCTCACCTGTGCCCTAAGCCTTGCCGTTCCCTAACCCTAACCCTAGCCCGGAATAGAAACCCACCACCAGCCCTACACTTTTCCTTACGCCGTACCCTACTCCTGACCTGTACGCTGGCACTGACCTGTGCGTCAGCACGTAGCCTGACCCTCCCACGTTTCCGTACCCTCACCTGTGCCCTAAGCCTTGTCATTCCCTAACCCTAACCCTAGCCCGGAACGCAAATCCACCACCAGCCATACACTTTATCCTACGCCGTTGCCTACTCCTGGCCCGTACGCTGGCACTGACACGTGCGTCAGCACGTAGCCCGACCCTCCCACGTTTCCGTACCCTCACCTGTGCCCTAAGCCTTGCCGTTCCCTAACCCTAACCCAAGCCTGGAACGGAAACCAACCACGAGCCCTACACCTTACCTTACGCCGTTGCTTACTCCTGGCCCGTACGCTGGCACTGACCCGAGCGTCAGCACGTAGCCTGACCCTCCCACGTTTCCGTAACCTCACCTGTGCCCTAAGCCTTGCCGTTCCCTAACCCTAACACTAGCCCGGAACGGAAATCAACCACCAGCCCTACACTTTATCCTACGCCGTTGCCTACTCCTGGCCCGTACGCTGGCACTGACCCGTGCGTCAGCACGTAGCCCGACCCTCCCACGTTTCTGTACCCTCACCTGTGCCCTAAGCCTTGCCGTTCCCTAACCCTAACCCTAGCCCGGAATAGAAACCCACCACCAGCCCTACACCTTACCTTACGCCATACCCTACTCCTGACCCGTACGCTGGCACTGACCCGTGCGTCAGCACGTAGCCTGACCCTCCCACGTTTCCGTGCCCTCACCTGTGCCCTAAGCCTTGCCGTTCGCTAACCCTAACCCTAGCCCGGAATAGAAACCCACCACCAGCCCTACACGGTACCTTACGCCGTACCATACTCCTGACCTCTACGCTGGCACTGACCTGTGCGTCAGCACGTAGCCTGACCCTCCCACGTTTCCGTACCCTCACCTGTGCCCTAAGCCTTGCCGTTCCCTAACCCTAACCCTAGCCCCGAATGCAAATCCACCACCAGCCCTACACTTTATCCTACGCCGTTGCCTACTCCTGGCCCGTACGCTGGCACTGACCCGTGCGTCAGCACGTAGCCCGACCCTCCCACGTTTCTGTACCCTCACCTGTGCCCTAAGCCTTGCCGTTCCCTAACCCTAACCCTAGCCCGGAATAGAAACCCACCACCAGCCCTACACCTTTCCTTAAGCCGTTGCCTACTCCTGGCCCGTACGCTGGCACTGACCCGTGCGTCAGCACGTAGCCCGAACCTCCCACGTTTCTGTACCCTCACCTGTGCCCTAAGCCTTGCCGTTCCCTAACCCTAACCCTAGCCCGGAATAGAAACCCACCACAAGCCCTACACCTTACCTTAAGCCGTTGCCTACTCCTGGCCCGTACGCTGGCACTGACCCGTGTGTCAGCACGTAGCCTGACCCTCCCACGTTTCCGTACCCTCACCTGTGCCCTAAGCGTTGCCGTTCCCTAACCCTAAACCTAGCCCGGAATGGAAACCCACCACCAGCCCTACACTTTATCCTACGCCGTTGCCTACTCCTGGCCCGTATGCTGGCACTAACCCGTGCGTCAGCACGGGGCCCGAACCTCCCACGTTTCCGTACCCTCTCCTTTGCCCTAAGCCTTGCCGTTCCCTAACCCTAACCCTAGCCTGGAACGGAAATCAACCACAAGCCCTACACCTTACCTTACGCCGTACCCTACTCCTGGCCCGTACGTTGGCACTGACCAGTGCGTCAGCACGTAGCCTGACCCTCCCACGTTTCCGTACCCTCAGCTGTGCCCTAAGCCTTGCCGTTCCCTAACCCTAACCCTAGCCCGGAATGGCAACCCACCACCAGCCCTACACCTTACCTTACGCCGTACCCTATTCCTGGCCCGTACGCTGGCACTGAACCGTGCGTCAGCACGTAGCCTGACCCTCCCACGTTTCCGTACCCTCACTTGTGCCCTAAGCCTTGCCGTTCCCTAACCCTAACCCTAGCCCGGAATAGAAACCCACCACCAGCCCTACACTTTATCCTACGCCGTTGCCTACTCCTGGCCTGTACTCTGGCACTGCCCCGTGCATCAGCACGTAGCCTTACACTCTGGCGTTTCCGTACCCTCTCCTGTGCCGTAAGCCTTGCCGTTCCCTAACCCTAACCCTAGCCCAGAACGCAAATCCACCACCAGCCTACACTTTATCCTACGCCGTTGCCTACTCCTTGCCCGTACGCTGGCACTGACCCGTGCGTCAGCACGTAGCACGAGCCTCCCACGTTTCCGTACCTTCACCTGTGCCCTAAGCCTTGCCGTTCCCTAACCCTAACCATAGCCCGGAACGGAAACCCACCACCAGCCCTACACCTTACCTTACGCCATAACCTACTCCTGACCCGAACGCTGGCACTGACCCGTGCGTCAGCACGAAGCCTGACCCTCCCACGTTTCCGTACCCTCACCTGTGCCCTATGCCTTTCCGTTCCCTAACCCTAACCCTAGCCCGGAATACAAACCCACCACCAGCCCTACACCTTACCTTACGCCGTACCCTACTCCTGACCTGTACGCTGGCACTGACCTGTGCGTCAGCACATAGCCTGACCCTCCCACGTTTCCGTACCCTCACCTGTGCCCTAAGCCTTGCCGTTCCCTAACCCTAACCCTAGCCCCGAACGCAAATCCACCACCAGCCCTACACTTTATCCTACGCCGTTGCCTGCTCCTGGCCCGTACGCTGGCACTGACCCGTGCGTCAGCACGTAGCCCGACCCTCCCACGTTTCTGTACCCTCACCTGTGCCCTAAGCCTTGCCGTTCCCTAACCCTAACCCTAGCCTGGAATAGAAACCCACCACCAGCCCTACACCTTACCTTAAGCCGTTGCCTACTCCTGGCCCGTACGCTGGCACTGACCCGTGCGTCAGCACATAGCCCGACCCTCCCACGTTTCTGTACCCTCACCTGTGCCCTAAGCCTTGCAGTTCCCTAACCCTAATCCTAGCCCGGAATAGAAACCCACCACCAGCCCTACACCTTACCTTAAGCCGTTGCCTAATCCTGGCCCGTACGCTGGCACTGTCCCGTGCGTCAGCACGTAGCCCGACCCTCCCACGTTTCTGTACCCTCACCTGTGCCCTAAGCCTTGCCGTTCCCTAACCCTAACCCTAGCCCGGAATAGAAACCCACCACCAGCCCTACACCTTACCTTAAGCCGTTGCCTACTCCTGGCCCGTACGCTGGCACTGACCCGTGCGTCAGCACGTAGCCTGACCCTCCCACGTTTCCGTACCTCACCAGTGCCCTAAGCGTTGCCGTTCCCTAACCCTAACCCTAGCCCGGAATGGAAACCCACCACCAGCCCTACACTTTATCCTACGCCGTTGCCTACTCCTGACCCGTATGCTGGCACTGACCCGTGCGTCAGCACGTAGCCCGACCCTCCCACGTTTCTGTACCCTCACCTGTGCCCTAAGCCTTGCCGTTCCCTAACCCTAACCCTAGCCCGGAATAGAAACCCACCACCAGCCCTACACTTTATCCTACGCCGTTGCCTACTCCTGGCCCATACGCTGGCACTGACCCGTGCGTCAGCACGTAGCCTGACCCTCCCACGTTTCCGTACCCTCACCTGTGCCCTAAGCCTTGCCGTTCCCTAACCCTAACCCTAGCCGGGAATAGAAAGCCACCACCAGCCCTACACCTTACCTTACGCCGTACCCTACTCCTGGCCCGTACGCTGGCACTGACACGTGCGTCAGCACGTAGCCTGACCCTCCCACGTTTCCGTACCCTCACCTGTGCCCTAAGCCTTGCCGTTCCCTAACCCTAACCCTAGCCCGGAATAGAAACCCACCACAAGCCCTACACTTTTCCTTACGCCGTACCCTACTCCTGACCTGTACGCTGGCACTTACCTGTGCGTCAGCACGTAGCCTGACCCTCCCACGTTTCCGTACCCTCACCTGTGCCCTAAGCCTTGTCATTCCCTAACCCTAACCCTAGCCCGGAACGCAAATCCACCACCAGCCTACACTTTATCCTACGCCGTTGCCTACTCCTGGCCCGTACGCTGGCACTGACTCGTGCGTCAGCACGTAGCCCGACCCTCCCACGTTTCCGTACCCTCACCTGTGCCCTAAGCCTTGCTGTTCCCTAACCCTAACCCAAGCCTGGAACGGAAACCATCCACGAGCCCTACACCTTACCTTACGCCGTTGCTTACTCCTGGCCCGTACGCTGGCACTGACCCGAGCGTCAGCACGTAGCCTGACCCTCCCACGTTTCCGTAACCTCACCTGTGCCCTAAGCCTTGCCGTTCCCTAACCCTAACACTAGCCCGGAACGGAAATCAACCACCAGCCCTACACTTTATCCTACGCCGTTGCCTACTCCTGGCCCGTACGCTGGCACTGACCCGTGCGTCAGCACGTAGCCCGACCCTCCCACGTTTCTGTACCCTCACCTGTGCCCTAAGCCTTGCCGTTCCCTAACCCTAACCCTAGCCCGGAATAGAAACCCACCACCAGCCCTACACCTTACCTTACGCCATACCCTACTCCTGACCCATACGCTGGCACTGACCCGTGCGTCAGCACGTAGCCTGACCCTCCCACGTTTCCGTGCCCTCACCTGTGCCCTAAGCCTTGCCGTTCGCTAACCCTAACCCTAGCCCGGAATAGAAACCCACCACCAGCCCTACACGGTACCTTACGCCGTACCATACTCCTGACCTCTACGCTGGCACTGACCTGTGCGTCAGCACGTAGCCTGACCCTCCCACGTTTCCGTACCCTCACCTGTGCCCTAAGCCTTGCCGTTCCCTAACCCTAACCCTAGCCCCGAATGCAAATCCACCACCAGCCCTACACTTTATCCTACGCCGTTGCCTACTCCTGGCCCGTACGCTGGCACTGACCCGTGCGTCAGCACGTAGCCCGACCCTCCCACGTTTCTGTACCCTCACCTGTGCCCTAAGCCTTGCCGTTCCCTAACCCTAACCCTAGCCCGGAATAGAAACCCACCACCAGCCCTACACCTTTCCTTAAGCCGTTGCCTACTCCTGGCCCGTACGTTGGCACTGACCCGTGCGTCAGCACGTAGCCCGAACCTCCCACGTTTCTGTACCCTCACCTGTGCCCTAAGCCTTGCCGTTCCCTAACCCTAACCCTAGCCCGGAATAGAAACCCACCACAAGCCCTACACCTTACCTTAAGCCGTTGCCTACTCCTGGCCCGTACGCTGGCACTGACCCGTGTGTCAGCACGTAGCCTGACCCTCCCACGTTTCCGTACCCTCACCTGTGCCCTAAGCGTTGCCGTTCCCTAACCCTAACCCTAGCCCGGAATGGAAACCCACCACCAGCCCTACACTTTATCCTACGCCGTTGCCTACTCCTGGCCCGTATGCTGGCACTAACCCATGCGTCAGCACGGGGCCCGAACCTCCCACGTTTCCGTACCCTCTCCTTTGCCCTAAGCCTTGCCGTTCCCTAACCCTAACCCTAGCCTGGAACGGAAATCAACCACAAGCCCTACACCTTACCTTACGCCGTACCCTACTCCAGGCCCGTACGTTGGCACTGACCAGTGCGTCAGCACGTAGCCTGACCCTCCCACGTTTCCGTACCCTCAGCTGTGCCCTAAGCCTTGCCGTTCCCTAACCCTAACCCTAGCCCGGAATGGAAACCCACCACCAGCCCTACACCTTACCTTACGCCGTACCCTATTCCTGGCCCGTACGCTGGCACTGAACCGTGCGTCAGCACGTAGCCTGACCCTCCCACGTTTCCGTACCCTCACTTGTGCCCTAAGCCTTGCCGTTCCCTAACCCTAACCCTAGCCCGGAATAGAAACCCACCACCAGCCCTACACTTTATCCTACGCCGTTGCCTACTCCTGGCCTGTACTCTGGCACTGCCCCGTGCATCAGCACGTAGCCTTACACTCTGGCGTTTCCGTACCCTCTCCTGTGCCGTAAGCCTTGCCGTTCCCTAACCCTAACCCTAGCCCAGAACGCAAATCCACCACCAGCCTACACTTTATCCTACGCCGTTGCCTACTCCTGGCCCGTACGCTGGCACTGACACGTGCGTCAGCACGTAGCACGAGCCTCCCACGTTTCCGTACCTTCACCTGTGCCCTAAGCCTTGCCGTTCCCTAACCCTAACCCTAGCCCGGAACGGAAACCCACCACCAGCCCTACACCTTACCTTACGCCATAACCTACTCCTGACCCGAACGCTGGCACTGACCCGTGCGTCAGCACGAAGCCTGACCCTCCCACGTTTCCGTACCCTCACCTGTGCCCTATGCCTTGCCGTTCCCTAACCCTAACCCTAGCCCGGAATACAAACCCACCACCAGCCCTACACCTTACCTTACGCCGTACCCTACTCCTGACCTGTACGCTGGCACTGACCTGTGCGTCAGCACATAGCCTGACCCTCCC
The DNA here is from genome assembly GCF_964165515.1 of Mesoplodon bidens. Taxonomy (NCBI): domain Eukaryota; kingdom Metazoa; phylum Chordata; class Mammalia; order Artiodactyla; family Ziphiidae; genus Mesoplodon; species Mesoplodon bidens. Next base: position 19,836 of record NW_027671378.1, read on the forward strand.
ACGTTTCCGTACCCTCACCTGTGCCCTAAGCCTTGCCGTTCCCTAACCCTAACCCTAGCCCCGAACGCAAATCCACCACCAGCCCTACACTTTATCCTACGCCGTTGCCTGCTCATGGCCCATACGCTGGCACTGACCCGTGCGTCAGCACGTAGCCCGACCCTCCCACGTTTCTGTACCCTCACCTGTGCCCTAAGCCTTGCCGTTCCCTAACCCTAACCCTAGCCTGGAATAGAAACCCACCACCAGCCCTACACCTTACCTTAAGCCGTTGCCTACTCCTGGCCCGTACGCTGGCACTGACCCTTGCGTCAGCACGTAACCCGACCCTCCCACGTTTCTGTACCCTCACCTGTGCCCTAAGCCTTGCCGTTCCCTAACCCTAACCATAGCCCGGAATAGAAACCCACCACCAGCCCTACACCTTACCTTAAGCCGTTGCCTACTCCTGGCCCGTACGCTGGCACTGACCCATGCGTCAGCACGTAGCCCGACCCTCCCACGTTTCTGTACCCTCACCTGTGCCCTAAGCCTTGCCGTTCCCTAACCCTAACCCTAGCCCGGAATAGAAACCCACCACCAGCCCTACAACTTACCTTACGCCATACCCTACTCCTGACCCGTACGCTGGCACTGACCAGTGCGTCAGCACGTAGCCTGACCCTCCCACGTTTCCGTACCCTCACCTGTGCCCTAAGCGTTGCCGTTCCCTAACCCTAACCCTAGCCCGAAATGGAAACCCACCACCAGCCCTACACTTTATCCTACGCCGTTGCCTACTCCTGGCCCGTACGCTGGCACTGACACGTGCGTCAGCACGTAGCCCGACCCTCCCACGTTTCCGTACCCTCACCTGTGCCCTAAGCCTTGCCGTTCCCTAACCCTAACCCAAGCCTGGAACGGAAACCAACCACGAGCCCTACACCTTACCTTACGCCGTTGCTTACTCCTGGCCCGTACGCTGGCACTGACCCGAGGGTCAGCACGTAGCCTGACCCTCCCACGTTTCCGTAACCTCACCTGTGCCCTAAGCCTTGCCGTTCCCTAACCCTAACACTAGCCCGGAACGGAAATCAACCACCAGCCCTACACTTTATCCTACGCCGTTGCCTACTCCTGGCCCGTACGCTGGCACTGACACGTGCGTCAGCACGTAGCCCGACCCTCCCACGTTTCTGTACCCTCACCTGTGCCCTAAGCCTTGCCGTTCCATAACCATAACCCTAGCCCGGAATAGAAACCCACCACCAGCCCTACAACTTACCTTACGCCATACCCTACTCCTGACCCGTACGCTGGCGCTGACCAGTGCGTCAGCACGTAGCCTGACCCTCCCACGTTTCCGTGCCCTCACCTGTGCCCTAAGCCTTGCCGTTCGCTAACCCTAACCCTAGCCCGGAATAGAAATCCACCACCAGCCCTACACGGTGCCTTACGCCGTACCATACTCCTGACCCGTACGCTGGCACTGACCTGTGCGTCAGCACGTAGCCTGACCCTCCCACGTTTCCGTACCCTCACCTGTGCCCTAAGCCTTGCCGTTCCCTAACCCTAACCCTAGCCCCGAATGCAAATCCACCACCAGCCCTACACTTTATCCTACGCCGTTGCCTACTCCTGGCCCGTACGCTGGCACTGACCCGTGCGTCAGCACGTAGCCCGACCCTCCCACGTTTCTGTACCCTCACCTGTGCCCTAAGCCTTGCCGTTCCCTAACCCTAACCCTAGCCCGGAATAGAAACCCACCACCAGCCCTACACCTTACCTTAAGCCGTTGCCTACTCCTGGCCCGTACGCTGGCACTGACCCGTGCGTCAGCACGTAGCCCGAACCTCCCACGTTTCTGTACCCTCACCTGTGCCCTAAGCCTTGCCGTTCCCTAACCCTAACCCTAGCCCGGAATAGAAACCCACCACAAGCCCTACACCTTACCTTAAGCTGTTGCCTACTCCTGGCCCGTACGCTGGCACTGACCCGTGCGTCAGCACGTAGCCTGACCCTCCCACGTTTCCGTACCCTCACCTGTGCCCTAAGCGTTGCCGTTCCCTAACCCTAACCCTAGCCCGGAATGGAAACCCACCACCAGCCCTACACTTTATCCTACGCCGTTGCCTACTCCTGGCCCGTATGCTGGCACTAACCCGTGCGTCAGCACGGGGCCCGAATCTCCCACGTTTCCGTACCCTCTCCTTTGCCCTAAGCCTTGCCGTTCCCTAACCCTAACCCTAGCCTGGAACGGAAATCAACCACAAGCCCTACACCTTATCTTACGCCGTACCCTACTCCTGGCCCGTACGTTGGCACTGACCAGTGCGTCAGCACGTAGCCTGACCCTCCCACGTTTCCGTACCCTCAGCTGTGCCCTAAGCCTTGCCGTTCCCTAACCCTAACCCTAGCCCGGAATGGAAACCCACCACCAGCCCTACACCTTACCTTACGCCGTACCCTATTCCTGGCCCGTACGCTGGCACTGAACCGTGCGTCAGCACGTAGCCTGACCCTCCCACGTTTCCGTACCCTCACTTGTGCCCTAAGCCTTGCCGTTCCCTAACCCTAACCCTAGCCCGGAATAGAAACCCACCACCAGCCCTACACTTTATCCTACGCCGTTGCCTACTCCTGGCCTGTACTCTGGCACTGCCCCGTGCATCAGCACGTAGCCTTACACTCTGGCGTTTCCGTACCCTCTCCTGTGCCGTTAGCCTTGCCGTTCCCTAACCCTAACCCTAGCCCGGAATAGAAACCCACCACCAGCCCTACACTTTTCCTTACGCCATACCCTACTCCTGACCTGTACGCTGGCACTGACCTGTGCATCAGCACGTAGCCTGACCCTCCCACGTTTCCGTACCCTCACCTGTGCCCTAAGCCTTGTCATTCCCTAACCCTAACCCTAGCCCGGAACGCAAATCCACCACCAGCCATACACTTTATCCTACGCCGTTGCCTACTCCTGGCCCGTACGCTGGCACTGACACGTGCGTCAGCACGTAGCCCGACCCTCCCACGTTTCCGTACCCTCACCTGTGCCCTAAGCCTTGCCGTTCCCTAACCCTAACCCAAGCCTGGAACGGAAACCAACCACGAGCCCTACACCTTACCTTACGCCGTTGCTTACTCCTGGCCCGTACGCTGGCACTGACCCGAGCGTCAGCACGTAGCCTGACCCTCCCACGTTTCCGTAACCTCACCTGTGCCCTAAGCCTTGCCGTTCCCTAACCCTAACACTAGCCCGGAACGGAAATCAACCACCAGCCCTACACTTTATCCTACGCCGTTGCCTACTCCTGGCCCGTACGCTGGCACTGACCCGTGCGTCAGCACGTAGCCCGACCCTCCCACGTTTCTGTACCCTCACCTGTGCCCTAATCCTTGCCGTTCCCTAACCCTAACCCTAGCCCGGAATAGAAACCCACCACCAGCCCTACAACTTACCTTACGCCATACCCTACTCCTGACCCGTACGCTGGCACTGACCAGTGCTTCAGCACGTAGCCTGACCCTCCCACGTTTCCGTACCCTCACCTGTGCCCTAAGCGTTGCCGTTCCCTAACCCTAACCCTAGCCCGGAATGGAAACCCACCACCAGCCCTACACTTTATCCTACGCCGTTGCCTACTCCTGGTCCGTATGCTGGCACTAACCCGTGCGTCAGCACGGGGCCCGAACCTCCCACGTTTCCGTACCCTCTCCTTTGCCCTAAGCCTTGCCGTTCCCTAACCCTAACCCTAGCCTGGAACGGAAATCAACCACAAGCCCTACACCTTACCTTACGCCGTACCCTACTCCTGGCCCGTACGTTGGCACTGACCAGTGCGTCAGCACGTAGCCTGACCCTCCCACGTTTCCGTACCCTCAGCTGTGCCCTAAGCCTTGCCGTTCCCTAACCCTAACCCTAGCCCGGAATGGAAACCCACCACCAGCCCTACACCTTACCTTACGCCGTACCCTATTCCTGGCCCGTACGCTGGCACTGAACCGTGCGTCAGCACGTAGCCTGACCCTCCCACGTTTCCGTACCCTCACTTGTGCCCTAAGCCTTGCCGTTCCCTAACCCTAACCCTAGCCCGGAATAGAAACCCACCACCAGCCCTACACTTTATCCTACGCCGTTGCCTACTCCTGCCCTGTACTCTGGCACTGCCCCGTGCATCAGCACGTAGCCTTACACTCTGGCGTTTCCGTACCCTCTCCTGTGCCGTAAGCCTTGCCGTTCCCTAACCCTAACCCTAGCCCAGAACGCAAATCCACCACCAGCCTACACTTTATCCTACGCCGTTGCCTACTCCTGGCCCGTACGCTGGCACTGACCCGTGCGTCAGCACGTAGCACGAGCCTCCCACGTTTCCGTACCTTCACCTGTGCCCTAAGCCTTGCCGTTCCCTAACCCTAACCCTAGCCCGGAACGGAAACCCACCACCAGCCCTACACCTTACCTTACGCCATAACCTACTCCTGACCCGAACGCTGGAACTGACCCGTGCGTCAGCACGAAGCCTGACCCTCCCACGTTTCCGTACCCTCACCTGTGCCCTATGCCTTGCCGTTCCCTAACCCTAACCCTAGCCCGGAATAGAAACCCACCACCAGCCCTACACCTTACCTTACGCCGTACCCTACTCCTGACCTGTACGCTGGCACTGACCTGTGCGTCAGCACGTAGCCTGACCCTCCCACGTTTCCGTACCCTCACCTGTGCCCTAAGCCTTGCCGTTCCCTAACCCTAACCCTAGCCCCGAACGCAAATCCACCACCAGCCCTACACTTTATCCTATGCCGTTGCCTGCTCCTGGCCCGTACGCTGGCACTGACCCGTGCGTCAGCACGTAGCCCGACCCTCCCACGTTTCTGTACCCTCACCTGTGCCCTAAGCCTTGCCGTTCCCTAACCCTAACCCTAGCCCGGAATAGAAACCCACCACCAGCCCTACACTTTACCTTAAGCCGTTGCCTACTCCTGGCCCGTACGCTGGCACTGACCCGTGCGTCAGCACGTAGCCCGACCCTCCCACGTTTCTGTACCCTCACCTATGCCCTAAGCCTTGCCGTTCCCTAACCCTAACCCTAGCCCGGAATAGAAACCCACCACCAGCCCTACACCTTACCTTAAGCCGTTGCCTACTCCTGGCCCGTACGCTGGCACTGACCCATGCGTCAGCACGTAGCCTGACCCTCCCACGTTTCCGTACCCTCACCTGTGCCCTAAGCGTTGCCGTTCCCTAACCCTAACCCTAGCCCGGAATGGAAATCCACCACCAGCCCTACACTTCATCCCACGTTGTTGCCTACTCCTGACCCGTATGCTGGCGCTGACCCGTGCGTCAGCACGTAGCCCGACCCTCCCACGTTTCTGTACCCTCACCTGTGCCCTAAGCCTTGCCGTTCCCTAACCCTAACCCTAGCCCGGAATAGAAACCCACCACCAGCCCTACACCCTAAGCCGTTGCCTACTCCTGGCCCGTACGTTGGCACTGACCCATGCGTCAGCACGTAGCCTGACCCTCCCACGTTTCCGTACCCTCACCTGTGCCCTAAGCCTTGCCGTTCCCTAACCCTAACCCTAGCCCGGAATAGAAAGCCACCACCAGCCCTACACCTTACCTTACGCCGTACCCTACTCCTGACCCGTACGCTGGCACTGACACGTGCGTCAGCACGTAGCCTGACCCTCCCACGTTTCCGTACCCTCACCTGTGCCCTAAGCCTTGCCGTTCCCTAACCCTAACCCTAGCCCGGAATAGAAACCCACCACCAGCCCTACACTTTTCCTTACGCCGTACCCTACTCCTGACCTGTACACTGGCACTGAGCTGTGCGTCAGCACGTAGCCTGACCCTGCCACGTTTCCGTACCCTCACCTGTGCCCTAAGCCTTGCCGTTCCCTTACCCTAACCCTAGCCCGGAACGCAAATCCACCACCAGCCATACACTTTATCCTACGCCGTTGCCTACTCCTGGCCCGTACGCTGGCACTGACACGTGCGTCAGCACGTAGCCCGACCCTCCCACGTTTCCGTACCCTCACCTGTGCCCTAAGCCTTGCCGTTCCCTAACCCTAACCCTAGCCTGGAACGGAAAACAAACACCAGCCCTACACCTTACCTTACGCCGTTGCTTACTCCTGGCCCGTACGCTGGCACTGACCCGTGCGTCAGCACGTAGCCTGACCCTCCCACGTTTCCGTAACCTCACCTGTGCCCTAAGCCTTGCCGTTCCCTAACCCTAACACTAGCCCGGAACGGAAATCAACCACCAGCCCTACACTTTATCCTACGCCGTTGCATACTCCTGGCCCGTACGCTGGCACTGACCCGTGCGTCAGCACGTAGCCCGACCCTCCCACGTTTCCGTACCCTCACCTGTGCCCTAAGCCTTGCCGTTCCCTAACCCTAACCCTAGCCTGGAACGGAAACCAACCACCAGCCCTACACCTTTCCTTACGCCGTTGCCTACTCCTGGCACGTATTCTGGCACTGACCCGTGCGTCAGCACGTAGCCTGAACCTCCCACGTTTCCGTACCCTCACCTGTGCCCTAAGCCTTGCCTTTCCCTAATGCTAACCCTAGCCCGGAATGAAAACCCACCACCAGCCCTACACCTCACCCTACGCCGTTGCCTAGTCCTGGCCTGTACTCTGGCACTGACCCGTGCATCAGCACGTAGCCTTACCCTCCCGCGTTTCCGTACCCTGACCTGTGCCCTAAGCCTTGCCGTTCCCTAACCCTAACCCTAGCCCAGAACGCAAATCCACCACCAGCCGTACACTTTATCCTACGCCGTTGCCTACTCCTGGCCCGTACGCTGGCACTGACCCGTGCGTCTGCACGTAGCCCGACCCTCCCACGTTTCCGTACCCTCACCTGTGCCCTAAGCCTTGCCGTTCCCTAACCCTAACCCTAGCCTGGAACGGAAAACAACAACCAGCCCTACACCTTACCTTACGCCGTTGCCTACACCTGGCCCGTATGCTGGCACTGACCCGTGCGTCAGCACGTAGCCTGACCCTCCCACGTTTCCGTACCCTCACCTGTGCCCTAAGCCTTGCCGTTCCCTAACCCTAACCCTAGCCCGGAATGGAAACCCACCACCAGCCCTACACCTTACCCTACGCCGTTGCCTACTCCTGGCCTGTACTCTGGCACTGCCCCGTGCATCAGCACGTAGCCTTACACTCTGGCGTTTCCGTACCCTCTCCTGTGCCCTAAGCCTTGCCGTTCCCTAACCCTAACCCTAGCCCAGAACGCAAATCCACCACCAGCCTACACTTTATCCTACGCCGTTGCCTACTCCTGGCCCGTACGCTGGCACTGACCCGTGCGTCAGCACGTAGCACAAGCCTCCCACGTTTCCGTACCTTCACCTGTGCCCTAAGCCTTGCCGTTCCCTAACCCTAACCCTAGCCCGGAACGGAAACCCACCACCAGCCTGACACCTTACATTACGCCGTACCCTATTCCTGGCCCGTACGCTGGCACTGAACCGTGCGTCAGCACGTAGCCTGACCCTCCCACGTTTCCGTACCCTCACCTGTGCCCTAAGCCATGCCGTTCCCTAACCCTAACCCTAGCCCAGAACGCAAATCCACCACCAGCCTACACTTTATCCTACGCCGTTGCCTACTCCTGGCCCGTACGCTGGCACTGACCCGTGCGACAACACGTAGCCCGACCCTCCCACGTTTCCGTACCCTCACCTGTGCCCTAAGCCTTGCCGTTCCCTAACCCTAACCCAAGCCCGGAATAGAAACCCACCACCAGCCCTACACCTTACCTTACGCCATAACCTACTCCTGACCCGTACGCTGGCACTGACCCGTGCGTCAGCACGTAGACTGACCCTCCCACGTTTCCGTACCCTCACCTGTGCCCTATGCCTTGCCGTTCCCTAACCCTAACCCTAGCCTGGAATAGAAACCCACCACCAGCCCTACACCTTACCTTACGCCGTACCCTACTCCTGACCTGTACGCTGGCACTGACCTGTGCGTCAGCACGTAGCCTGACCGTCCCACGTTTCCGTACCCTCACCTGTGCCCTAAGCCTTGCCGTTCCCTAACCCTAACCCTAGCCCCGAACGCAAATCCACCACCAGCCCTACACTTTATCCTACGCCGTTGCCTACTCCTGGCCCGTACGCTGGCACTGACCCGTGCGTCAGCACATAGCCCGACCCTCCCACGTTTCTGTACCCTCACCTGTGCCCTAAGCCTTGCAGTTCCCTAACCCTAACCCTAGCCCGGAATAGAAACCCACCACCAGCCCTACACCTTACCTTAAGCCGTTGCCTAATCCTGGCCCGTACGCTGGCACTGTCCCGTGCGTCAGCACGTAGCCCGACCCTCCCACGTTTCTGTACCCTCACCTGTGCCCTAAGCCTTGCCGTTCCCTAACCCTAACCCTAGCCCGGAATAGAAACCCACCACCAGCCCTACACCTTACCTTAAGCCGTTGCCTACTCCTGGCCCGTACGCTGGCACTGACCCGTGCGTCAGCACGTAGCCTGACCCTCCCACGTTTCCGTACCCTCACCAGTGCCCTAAGCGTTGCCGTTCCCTAACCCTAACCCTAGCCCGGAATGGAAACCCACCACCAGCCCTACACTTTATCCTACGCCGTTGCCTACTCCTGACCCGTATGCTGGCACTGACCCGTGCGTCAGCACGTAGCCCGACCCTCCCACGTTTCTGTACCCTCACCTGTGCCCTAAGCCTTGCCGTTCCCTAACCCTAACCCTAGCCCGGAATAGAAACCCACCACCAGCCCTACACTTTATCCTACGCCGTTGCCTACTCCTGGCCCATACGCTGGCACTGACCCGTGCGTCAGCACGTAGCCTGACCCTCCCACTTTTCCGTACCCTCACCTGTGCCCTAAGCCTTGCCGTTCCCTAACCCTAACCCTAGCCGGGAATAGAAAGCCACCACCAGCCCTACACCTTACCTTACGCCGTACCCTACTCCTGGCCCGTACGCTGGCACTGACACGTGCGTCAGCACGTAGCCTGACCCTCCCACGTTTCCGTACCCTCACCTGTGCCCTAAGCCTTGCCGTTCCCTAACCCTAACCCTAGCCCGGAATAGAAACCCACCACCAGCCCTACACTTTTCCTTACGCCGTACCCTACTCCTGACCTGTACGCTGGCACTGACCTGTGCGTCAGCAGGTAGCCTGACCCTCCCACGTTTCCGTACCCTCACCTGTGCCCTAAGCCTTGTCATTCCCTAACCCTAACCCTAGCCCGGAACGCAAATCCACCACCAGCCATACACTTTATCCTACGCCGTTGCCTACTCCTGGCCCGTACGCTGGCACTGACACGTGCGTCAGCACGTAGCCCGACCCTCCCACGTTTCCGTACCCTCACCTGTGCCCTAAGCCTTGCCGTTCCCTAACCCTAACCCAAGCCTGGAACGGAAACCAACCACGAGCCCTACACCTTACCTTACGCCGTTGCTTACTCCTGGCCCGTACGCTGGCACTGACCCGAGCGTCAGCACGTAGCCTGACCCTCCCACGTTTCCGTAACCTCACCTGTGCCCTAAGCCTTCCCGTTCCCTAACCCTAACACTAGCCCGGAACGGAAATCAACCACCAGCCCTACACTTTATCCTACGCCGTTGCCTACTCCTGGCCCGTACGCTGGCACTGACCCGTGCGTCAGCACGTAGCCCGACCCTCCCACGTTTCTGTACCCTCACCTGTGCCCTAAGCCTTGCCGTTCCCTAACCCTAACCCTAGCCCGGAATAGAAACCCACCACCAGCCCTACACCTTACCTTACGCCATACCCTACTCCTGACCCGTACGCTGGCACTGACCCGTGCGTCAGCACGTAGCCTGACCCTCCCACGTTTCCGTGCCCTCACCTGTGCCCTAAGCCTTGCCGTTCGCTAACCCTAACCCTAGCCCGGAATAGAAACCAACCACCAGCCCTACACGGTACCTTACGCCGTACCATACTCCTGACCTCTACACTGGCACTGACCTGTGCGTCAGCACGTAGCCTGACCCTCCCACGTTTCCGTACCCTCACCTGTGCCCTAAGCCTTGCCGTTCCCTAACCCTAACCCTAGCCCCGAATGCAAATCCACCACCAGCCCTACACTTTATCCTACGCCGTTGCCTACTCCTGGCCCGTACGCTGGCACTGACCCGTGCGTCAGCACGTAGCCCGACCCTCCCACGTTTCTGTACCCTCACCTGTGCCCTAAGCCTTGCCGTTCCCTAACCCTAACCCTAGCCCGGAATAGAAACCCACCACCAGCCCTACACCTTTCCTTAAGCCGTTGCCTACTCCTGGCCCGTACGCTGGCACTGACCCGTGCGTCAGCACGTAGCCTGACCCTCCCACGTTTCCGTACCCTCACCTGTGCCCTAAGCGTTGCCGTTCCCTAACCCTAACCCTAGCCCGGAATGGAAACCCACCACCAGCCCTACACTTTATCCTACGCCGTTGCCTACTCCTGGCCCGTATGCTGGCACTAACCCGTGCGTCAGCACGGGGCCCGAACCTCCCACGTTTCCGTACCCTCTCCTTTGCCCTAAGCCTTGCCGTTCCCTAACCCTAACCCTAGCCTGGAACGGAAATCAACCACAAGCCCTACACCTTACCTTACGCCGTACCCTACTCCTGGCCCGTACGTTGGCACTGACCAGTGCGTCAGCACGTAGCCTGACCCTCCCACGTTTCCGTACCCTCAGCTGAGCCCTAAGCCTTGCCGTTCCCTAACCCTAACCCTAGCCCGGAATGGAAACCCACCACCAGCCCTACACCTTACCTTACGCCGTACCCTATTCCTGGCCCGTACGCTGGCACTGAACCGTGCGTCAGCACGTAGCCTGACCCTCCCACGTTTCCGTACCCTCACTTGTGCCCTAAGCCTTGCCGTTCCCTAACCCTAACCCTAGCCCGGAATAGAAACCCACCACCAGCCCTACACTTTATCCTACGCCGTTGCCTACTCCTGCCCTGTACTCTGGCACTGCCCCGTGCATCAGCACGTAGCCTTACACTCTGGCGTTTCCGTACCCTCTCCTGTGCCGTAAGCCTTGCCGTTCCCTAACCCTAACCCTAGCCCAGAACGCAAATCCACCACCAGCCTACACTTTATCCTACGCCGTTGCCTACTCCTGGCCCGTACGCTGGCACTGACCCGTGCGTCAGCACGTAGCACGAGCCTCCCACGTTTCCGTACCTTCACCTGTGCCCTAAGACTTGCCGTTCCCTAACCCTAACCCTAGCCCGGAACGGAAACCCACCACCAGCCCTACACCTTACCTTACGCCATAACCTACTCCTGACCCGAACGCTGGCACTGACCCGTGCGTCAGCACGAAGCCTGACCCTCCCACGTTTCCGTACCCTCACCTGTGCCCTATGCCTTGCCGTTCCCTAACCCTAACCCTAGCCCGGAATACAAACCCACCACCAGCCCTACACCTTACCTTACGCCGTACCCTACTCCTGACCTGTACGCTGGCACTGACCTGTGCGTCAGCACATAGCCTGACCCTCCCACGTTTCCGTACCCTCACCTGTGCCCTAAGCCTTGCCGTTCCCTAACCCTAACCCTAGCCCCGAACGCAAATCCACCACCAGCCCTACACTTTATCCTACGCCGTTGCCTGCTCCTGGCCCGTACGCTGGCACTGACCCGTGCGTCAGCACGTAGCCCGACCCTCCCACGTTTCTGTACCCTCACCTGTGCCCTAAGCCTTGCCGTTCCCTAACCCTAACCCAAGCCCGGAATAGAAACCCACCACCAGCCCTACACCTTACCTTACGCCATAACCTACTCCTGACCCGTACGCTGGCACTGACCCGTGCGTCAGCACGTAGACTGACCCTCCCACGTTTCCGTACCCTCACCTGTGCCCTATGCCTTGCCGTTCCCTAACCCTAACCCTAGCCTGGAATAGAAACCCACCACCAGCCCTACACCTTACCTTACGCCGTACCCTACTCCTGACCTGTACGCTGGCACTGACCTGTGCGTCAGCACGTAGCCTGACCGTCCCACGTTTCCGTACCCTCACCTGTGCCCTAAGCCTTGCCGTTCCCTAACCCTAACCCTAGCCCCGAACGCAAATCCACCACCAGCCCTACACTTTATCCTACGCCGTTGCCTACTCCTGGCCCGTACGCTGGCACTGACCCGTGCGTCAGCACATAGCCCGACCCTCCCACGTTTCTGTACCCTCACCTGTGCCCTAAGCCTTGCAGTTCCCTAACCCTAACCCTAGCCCGGAATAGAAACCCACCACCAGCCCTACACCTTACCTTAAGCCGTTGCCTAATCCTGGCCCGTACGCTGGCACTGTCCCGTGCGTCAGCACGTAGCCCGACCCTCCCACGTTTCTGTACCCTCACCTGTGCCCTAAGCCTTGCCGTTCCCTAACCCTAACCCTAGCCCGGAATAGAAACCCACCACCAGCCCTACACCTTACCTTAAGCCGTTGCCTACTCCTGGCCCGTACGCTGGCACTGACCCGTGCGTCAGCACGTAGCCTGACCCTCCCACGTTTCCGTACCCTCACCAGTGCCCTAAGCGTTGCCGTTCCCTAACCCTAACCCTAGCCCGGAATGGAAACCCACCACCAGCCCTACACTTTATCCTACGCCGTTGCCTACTCCTGACCCGTATGCTGGCACTGACCCGTGCGTCAGCACGTAGCCCGACCCTCCCACGTTTCTGTACCCTCACCTGTGCCCTAAGCCTTGCCGTTCCCTAACCCTAACCCTAGCCCGGAATAGAAACCCACCACCAGCCCTACACTTTATCCTACGCCGTTGCCTACTCCTGGCCCATACGCTGGCACTGACCCGTGCGTCAGCACGTAGCCTGACCCTCCCACTTTTCCGTACCCTCACCTGTGCCCTAAGCCTTGCCGTTCCCTAACCCTAGCCCTAGCCGGGAATAGAAAGCCACCACCAGCCCTACACCTTACCTTACGCCGTACCCTACTCCTGGCCCGTACGCTGGCACTGACACGTGCGTCAGCACGTAGCCTGACCCTCCCACGTTTCCGTACCCTCACCTGTGCCCTAAGCCTTGCCGTTCCCTAACCCTAACCCTAGCCCGGAATAGAAACCCACCACCAGCCCTACACTTTTCCTTACGCCGTACCCTACTCCTGACCTGTACGCTGGCACTGACCTGTGCGTCAGCAGGTAGCCTGACCCTCCCACGTTTCCGTACCCTCACCTGTGCCCTAAGCCTTGTCATTCCCTAACCCTAACCCTAGCCCGGAACGCAAATCCACCACCAGCCATACACTTTATCCTACGCCGTTGCCTACTCCTGGCCCGTACGCTGGCACTGACACGTGCGTCAGCACGTAGCCCGACCCTCCCACGTTTCCGTACCCTCACCTGTGCCCTAAGCCTTGCCGTTCCCTAACCCTAACCCAAGCCTGGAACGGAAACCAACCACGAGCCCTACACCTTACCTTACGCCGTTGCTTACTCCTGGCCCGTACGCTGGCACTGACCCGAGCGTCAGCACGTAGCCTGACCCTCCCACGTTTCCGTAACCTCACCTGTGCCCTAAGCCTTCCCGTTCCCTAACCCTAACACTAGCCCGGAACGGAAATCAACCACCAGCCCTACACTTTATCCTACGCCGTTGCCTACTCCTGGCCCGTACGCTGGCACTGACCCGTGCGTCAGCACGTAGCCCGACCCTCCCACGTTTCTGTACCCTCACCTGTGCCCTAAGCCTTGCCGTTCCCTAACCCTAACCCTAGCCCGGAATAGAAACCCACCACCAGCCCTACACCTTACCTTACGCCATACCCTACTCCTGACCCGTACGCTGGCACTGACCCGTGCGTCAGCACGTAGCCTGACCCTCCCACGTTTCCGTGCCCTCACCTGTGCCCTAAGCCTTGCCGTTCGCTAACCCTAACCCTAGCCCGGAATAGAAACCAACCACCAGCCCTACACGGTACCTTACGCCGTACCATACTCCTGACCTCTACGCTGGCACTGACCTGTGCGTCAGCACGTAGCCTGACCCTCCCACGTTTCCGTACCCTCACCTGTGCCCTAAGCCTTGCCGTTCCCTAACCCTAACCCTAGCCCCGAATGCAAATCCACCACCAGCCCTACACTTTATCCTACGCCGTTGCCTACTCCTGGCCCGTACGCTGGCACTGACCCGTGCGTCAGCACGTAGCCCGACCCTCCCACGTTTCTGTACCCTCACCTGTGCCCTAAGCCTTGCCGTTCCCTAACCCTAACCCTAGCCCGGAATAGAAACCCACCACCAGCCCTACACCTTTCCTTAAGCCGTTGCCTACTCCTGGCCCGTACGCTGGCACTGACCCGTGCGTCAGCACGTAGCCTGACCCTCCCACGTTTCCGTACCCTCACCTGTGCCCTAAGCGTTGCCGTTCCCTAACCCTAACCCTAGCCCGGAATGGAAACCCACCACCAGCCCTACACTTTATCCTACGCCGTTGCCTACTCCTGGCCCGTATGCTGGCACTAACCCGTGCGTCAGCACGGGGCCCGAACCTCCCACGTTTCCGTACCCTCTCCTTTGCCCTAAGCCTTGCCGTTCCCTAACCCTAACCCTAGCCTGGAACGGAAATCAACCACAAGCCCTACACCTTACCTTACGCCGTACCCTACTCCTGGCCCGTACGTTGGCACTGACCAGTGCGTCAGCACGTAGCCTGACCCTCCCACGTTTCCGTACCCTCAGCTGAGCCCTAAGCCTTGCCGTTCCCTAACCCTAACCCTAGCCCGGAATGGAAACCCACCACCAGCCCTACACCTTACCTTACGCCGTACCCTATTCCTGGCCCGTACGCTGGCACTGAACCGTGCGTCAGCACGTAGCCTGACCCTCCCACGTTTCCGTACCCTCACTTGTGCCCTAAGCCTTGCCGTTCCCTAACCCTAACCCTAGCCCGGAATAGAAACCCACCACCAGCCCTACACTTTATCCTACGCCGTTGCCTACTCCTGCCCTGTACTCTGGCACTGCCCCGTGCATCAGCACGTAGCCTTACACTCTGGCGTTTCCGTACCCTCTCCTGTGCCGTAAGCCTTGCCGTTCCCTAACCCTAACCCTAGCCCAGAACGCAAATCCACCACCAGCCTACACTTTATCCTACGCCGTTGCCTACTCCTGGCCCGTACGCTGGCACTGACCCGTGCGTCAGCACGTAGCACGAGCCTCCCACGTTTCCGTACCTTCACCTGTGCCCTAAGACTTGCCGTTCCCTAACCCTAACCCTAGCCCGGAACGGAAACCCACCACCAGCCCTACACCTTACCTTACGCCATAACCTACTCCTGACCCGAACGCTGGCACTGACCCGTGCGTCAGCACGAAGCCTGACCCTCCCACGTTTCCGTACCCTCACCTGTGCCCTATGCCTTGCCGTTCCCTAACCCTAACCCTAGCCCGGAATACAAACCCACCACCAGCCCTACACCTTACCTTACGCCGTACCCTACTCCTGACCTGTACGCTGGCACTGACCTGTGCGTCAGCACATAGCCTGACCCTCCCACGTTTCCGTACCCTCACCTGTGCCCTAAGCCTTGCCGTTCCCTAACCCTAACCCTAGCCCCGAACGCAAATCCACCACCAGCCCTACACTTTATCCTACGCCGTTGCCTGCTCCTGGCCCGTACGCTGGCACTGACCCGTGCGTCAGCACGTAGCCCGACCCTCCCACGTTTCTGTACCCTCACCTGTGCCCTAAGCCTTGCCGTTCCCTAACCCTAACCCTAGCCTGGAATAGAAACCCACCACCAGCCCTACACCTTACCTTAAGCCGTTGCCTACTCCTGGCCCGTACGCTGGCACTGACCCGTGCGTCAGCACGTAGCCCGACCCTCCCACGTTTCTGTACCCTCACCTGTGCCCTAAGCCTTGCCGTTCCCTAACCCTAACCCTAGCCCGGAATAGAAACCCACCACCAGCCCTACACCTTACCTTAAGCCGTTGCCTACTCCTGGCCCGTACGCTGGCACTGACCCATGCGTCAGCACGTAGCCCGACCCTCCCACGTTTCTGTACCCTCACCTGTGCCCTAAGCCTTGCCGTTCCCTAACCCTAACCCTAGCCCGGAATAGAAACCCACCACCAGCCCTACAACTTACCTTACGCCATACCCTACTCCTGACCCGTACGCTGGCACTGACCAGTGCGTCAGCACGTAGCCTGACCCTCCCACGTTTCCGTGCCCTCACCTGTGCCCTAAGCCTTGCCGTTCGCTAACCCTAACCCTAGCCCGGAATAGAAATCCACCACCAGCCCTACACGGTACCTTACGCCGTACCATACTCCTGACCTGTACGCTGGCACTGACCTGTGCGTCAGCACGTAGCCTGACCCTCCCACGTTTCCGTAGCCTCACCTGTGCCCTAAGCCTTGCCGTTCCCTAACCCTAACCCTAGCCCCGAATGCAAATCCACCACCAGCCCTACACTTTATCCTACGCCGTTGCCTACTCCTGGCGCGTACGCTGGCACTGACCCGTGCGTCAGCACGTAGCCCGACCCTCCCACGTTTCCGTACCCTCACCTGTGCCCTAAGCCTTGTCATTCCCTAACCCTAACCCTAGCCCGGAACGCAAATCCACCACCAGCCCTACACTTTATCCTACGCCGTTGCCTACTCCTGGCCCGTACGCTGGCACTGACACGTGCGTCAGCACGTAGCCCGACCCTCCCACGTTTCCGTACCCTCACCTGTGCCCTAAGCCTTGCCGTTCCCTAACCCTAACCCAAGCCTGGAACGGAAACCAACCACGAGCCCTACACCTTACCTTACGCCGTTGCTTACTCCTGGCCCGTACGCTGGCACTGACCCGAGCGTCAGCACGTAGCCTGACCCTCCCACGTTTCCGTAACCTCACCTGTGCCCTAAGCCTTGCCGTTCCCTAACCCTAACACTAGCCCGGAACGGAAATCAACCACCAGCCCTACACTTTATCCTACGCCGTTGCCTACTCCTGGCCCGTACGCTGGCACTGACCCGTGCGTCAGCACGTAGCCCGACCCTCCCACGTTTCTGTACCCTCACCTGTGCCCTAAGCCTTGCCGTTCCCTAACCCTAACCCTAGCCCGGAATAGAAACCCACCACCAGCCCTACACCTTACCTTACGCCATACCCTACTCCTGACCCGTACGCTGGCACTGACCCGTGCGTCAGCACGTAGCCTGACCCTCCCACGTTTCCGTGCCCTCACCTGTGCCCTAAGCCTTGCCGTTCGCTAACCCTAACCCTAGCCCGGAATAGAAACCCACCACCAGCCTTACACGGTACCTTACGCCGTACCATACTCCTGACCTCTACGCTGGCACTGACCTGTGCGTCAGCACGTAGCCTGACCCTCCCACGTTTCCGTACCCTCACCTGTGCCCTAAGCCTTGCCGTTCCCTAACCCTAACCCTAGCCCCGAATGCAAATCCACCACCAGCCCTACACTTTATCCTACGCCGTTGCCTACTCCTGGCCCGTACGCTGGCACTGACCCGTGCGTCAGCACGTAGCCCGACCCTCCCACGTTTCTGTACCCTCACCTGTGCCCTAAGCCTTGCCGTTCCCTAACCCTAACCCTAGCCCGGAATAGAAACCCACCACCAGCCCTACACCTTTCCTTAAGCCGTTGCCTACTCCTGGCCCGTACGCTGGCACTGACCCGTGCGTCAGCACGTAGCCCGAACCTCCCACGTTTCTGTACCCTCACCTGTGCCCTAAGCCTTGCCGTTCCCTAACCCTAACCCTAGCCCGGAATAGAAACCCACCACAAGCCCTACACCTTACCTTAAGCCGTTGCCTACTCCTGGCCCGTACGCTGGCACTGACCCGTGTGTCAGCACGTAGCCTGACCCTCCCACGTTTCCGTACCCTCACCTGTGCCCTAAGCATTGCCGTTCCCTAACCCTAACCCTAGCCCGGAATGGAAACCCACCACCAGCCCTACACTTTATCCTACGCCGTTGCCTACTCCTGGCCCGTATGCTGGCACTAACCCGTGCGTCAGCACGGGGCCCGAACCTCCCACGTTTCCGTACCCTCTCCTTTGCCCTAAGCCTTGCCGTTCCCTAACCCTAACCCTAGCCTGGAACGGAAATCAACCACAAGCCCTCCACCTTACCTTACGCCGTACCCTACTCCTGGCCCGTACGTTGGCACTGACCAGTGCGTCAGCACGTAGCCTGACCCTCCCACGTTTCCGTACCCTCAGCTGTGCCCTAAGCCTTGCCGTTCCCTAACCCTAACCCTAGCCCGGAATGGAAACCCACCACCAGCCCTACACCTTACCTTACGCCGTACCCTATTCCTGGCCCGTACGCTGGCACTGAACCGTGCGTCAGCACGTAGCCTGACCCTCCCACGTTTCCGTACCCTCACTTGTGCCCTAAGCCTTGCCGTTACCTAACCCTAACCCTAGCCCGGAATAGAAACCCACCACCAGCCCTACACTTTATCCTACGCCGTTGCCTACTCCTGCCCTGTACTCTGGCACTGCCCCGTGCATCAGCACGTAGCCTTACACTCTGGCGTTTCCGTACCCTCTCCTGTGCCGTAAGCCTTGCCGTTCCCTAACCCTAACCCTAGCCCAGAACGCAAATCCACCACCAGCCTACACTTTATCCTACGCCGTTGCCTACTCCTGGCCCGTACGCTGGCACTGACCCGTGCGTCAGCACGTAGCACGAGCCTCCCACGTTTCCGTACCTTCACCTGTGCCCTAAGCCTTGCCGTTCCCTAACCCTAACCCTAGCCCGGAACGGAAACCCACCACCAGCCCTACACCTTACCTTACGCCATAACCTACTCCTGACCCGAACGCTGGCACTGACCCGTGCGTCAGCACGAAGCCTGACCCTCCCACGTTTCCGTACCCTCACCTGTGCCCTATGCCTTGCCGTTCCCTAACCCTAACCCTAGCCCGGAATACAAACCCACCACCAGCCCTACACCTTACCTTACGCCGTACCCTACTCCTGACCTGTACGCTGGCACTGACCTGTGCGTCAGCACATAGCCTGACCCTCCCACGTTTCCGTACCCTCACCTGTGCCCTAAGCCTTGCCGTTCCCTAACCCTAACCCTAGCCCCGAACGCAAATCCACCACCAGCCCTACACTTTATCCTACGCCGTTGCCTGCTCCTGGCCCGTACGCTGGCACTGACCCGTGCGTCAGCACGTAGCCCGACCCTCCCACGTTTCTGTACCCTCACCTGTGCCCTAAGCCTTGCCGTTCCCTAACCCTAACCCTAGCCTGGAATAGAAACCCACCACCAGCCCTACACCTTACCTTAAGCCGTTGCCTACTCCTGGCCCGTACGCTGGCACTGACCCGTGCGTCAGCACGTAGCCCGACCCTCCCACGTTTCTGTACCCTCACCTGTGCCCTAAGCCTTGCCGTTCCCTAACCCTAACCCTAGCCCGGAATAGAAACCCACCACCAGCCCTACACCTTACCTTAAGCCGTTGCCTACTCCTGGCCCGTACGCTGGCACTGACCCATGCGTCAGCACGTAGCCCGACCCTCCCACGTTTCTGTACCCTCACCTGTGCCCTAAGCCTTGCCGTTCCCTAACCCTAACCATAGCCCGGAATAGAAACCCACCACCAGCCCTACAACTTACCTTACGCCATACCCTACTCCTGACCCGTACGCTGGCACTGACCAGTGCGTCAGCACGTAGCCTGACCCTCCCACGTTTCCGTGCCCTCACCTGTGCCCTAAGCCTTGCCGTTCGCTAACCCTAACCCTAGCCCGGAATAGAAATCCACCACCAGCCCTACACGGTACCTTACGCCGTACCATACTCCTGACCCGTACGCTGGCACTGACCCGTGCGTCAGCACGTAGCCTGACCCTCCCACGTTTCCGTAGCCTCACCTGTGCCCTAAGCCTTGCCGTTCCCTAACCCTAACCCTAGCCCCGAATGCAAATCCACCACCAGCCCTACACTTTATCCTACGCCGTTGCCTACTCCTGGCCCGTACGCTGGCACTGACCCGTGCGTCAGCACGTAGCCCGACCCTCCCACGTTTCTGTACCCTCACCTGTGCCCTAAGCCTTGCCGTTCCCTAACCCTAACCCTAGCCCGGAATAGAAACCCACCACCAGCCCTACACCTTACCTTAAGCCGTTGCCTACTCCTGGCCCGTACGCTGGCACTGACCCGTGCGTCAGCACGTAGCCCGAACCTCCCACGTTTCTGTACCCTCACCTGTGCCCTAAGCCTTGCCGTTCCCTAACCCTAACCCTAGCCCGGAATAGAAACCCACCACAAGCCCTACACCTTACCTTAAGCCGTTGCCTACTCCTGGCCCGTACGCTGGCACTGACCCGTGCGTCAGCACGTAGCCTGACCCTCCCACGTTTCCGTACCCTCACCTGTGCCCTAAGCGTTGCCGTTCCCTAACCCTAACCCTAGCCCGGAATGGAAACCCACCACCAGCCCTACACTTTATCCTACGCCGTTGCCTACTCCTGGCCCGTATGCTGGCACTAACCCGTGCGTCAGCACGGGGCCCGAATCTCCCACGTTTCCGTACCCTCTCTTTGCCCTAAGCCTTGCCGTTCCCTAACCCTAACCCTAGCCTGGAACGGAAATCAACCACAAGCCCTACACCTTACCTTACGCCGTACCCTACTCCTGGCCCGTACGTTGGCACTGACCAGTGCGTCAGCACGTAGCCTGACCCTCCCACGTTTCCGTACCCTCAGCTGTGCCCTAAGCCTTGCCGTTCCCTAACCCTAACCCTAGCCCGGAATGGAAACCCACCACCAGCCCTACACCTTACCTTACGCCGTACCCTCTTCCTGGCCCGTACGCTGGCACTGAACCGTGCGTCAGCACGTAGCCTGACCCTCCCACGTTTCCGTACCCTCACTTGTGCCCTAAGCCTTGCCGTTCCCTAACCCTAACCCTAGCCCGGAATAGAAACCCACCACCAGCCCTACACTTTATCCTACGCCGTTGCCTACTCCTGGCCTGTACTCTGGCACTGCCCCGTGCATCAGCACGTAGCCTTACACACTGGCGTTTCCGTACCCTCTCCTGTGCCGTAAGCCTTGCCGTTCCCTAACCCTAACCCTAGCCCAGAACGCAAATCCACCACCAGCCTACACTTTATCCTACGCCGTTACCTACTCCTGGCCCGTACGCTGGCACTGACCCGTGCGTCAGCACGTAGCACGAGCCTCCCACGTTTCCGTACCTTCACCTGTGCCCTAAGCCTTGCCGTTCCCTAACCCTAACCCTAGCCCGGAACGGAAACCCACCACCAACCCTACACCTTACCTTACGCCATAACCTACTCCTGACCCGAACGCTGGAACTGACCCGTGCGTCAGCACGAAGCCTGACCCTCCCACGTTTCCGTACCCTCACCTGTGCCCTATGCCTTGCCGTTCCCTAACCCTAACCCTAGCCCGGAATAGAAACCCACCACCAGCCCTACACCTTACCTTACGCCGTACCCTACTCCTGACCTGTACGCTGGCACTGACCTGTGCGTCAGCACGTAGCCTGACCCTCCCACGTTTCCGTACCCTCACCTGTGCCCTAAGCCTTGCCGTTCCCTAACCCTAACCCTAGCCCCGAACGCAAATCCACCACCAGCCCTACACTTTATCCTACGCCGTTGCCTGCTCCTGGCCCGTACGCTGGCACTGACCCGTGCGTCAGCACGTAGCCCGACCCACCCACGTTTCTGTACCCTCACCTGTGCCCTAAGCCTTGCCGTTCCCTAACCCTAACCCTAGCCCGGAATAGAAACCCACCACCAGCCCTACACCTTACCTTAAGCCGTTGCCTACTCCTGGCCCGTACGCTGGAACTGACCCGTGCGTCAGCACGTAGACCGACCCTCCCACGTTTCTGTACCCTCACCTGTGCCCTAAGCCTTGCCATTCCCTAACCCTAACCCTAGCCCGGAATAGAAACCCACCACCAGCCCTACACCTTACCTTAAGCCGTTGCCTACTCCTGGCCCGTACGCTGGCACTGACCCATGCGTCAGCACGTAGCCTTACCCTCCCACGTTTCCGTACCCTCACCTGTGCCCTAAGCGTTGCCGTTTCCTAACCCTAACCCTAGCCCGGAATGGAAACCCACCACCAGCCCTACACTTCATCCTACGTTGTTGCCTACTCCTGACCCGTATGCTGGCACTGACCCGTGCGTCAGCACGTAGCCCGACCCTCCCACGTTTCTGTACCCTCACCTGTGCCCTAAGCCTTGCCGTTCCCTAACCCTAACCCTAGCCCGGAATAGAAACCCACCACCAGCCCTACACCCTACCTTAAGCCGTTGCCTACTCCTGGCCCGTACGCTGGCACTGACCCATGCGTCAGCACGTAGCCTGACCCTCCCACGTTTCCGTACCCTCACCTGTGCCCTAAGCCTTGCCGTTCCCTAACCCTAACCCTAGCCCGGAATAGAAACCCACCACCAGCCCTACACTTTTCCTTACGCCGTACCCTACTCCTGACCTGTACGCTGGAACTGAGCTGTGCGTCAGCACGTAGCCTGACCCTGCCACGTTTCCGTACCCTCACCTGTGCCCTAAGCCTTGCCGTTCCCTTACACTAACCCTAGCCCGGAACGCAAATCCACCACCAGCCATACACTTTATCCTACGCCGTTGCCTACTCCTGGCCCGTACGCTGGCACTGACACGTGCGTCAGCACGTAGCCCGACCCTCCCACGTTTCCGTACCCTCACCTGTGCCCTAAGCCTTGCCGTTCCCTAACCCTAACCCTAGCCTGGAACGGAAACCAACCACCAGCCCTACACCTTACCTTACGCCGTTGCTTACTCCTGGCCCGTACGCTGGCACTGACCCGTGCGTCAGCACGTAGCCTGACCCTCCCACGTTTCCGTACCCTCACCTGTGCCCTAAGCCTTGCCGTTCCCTAACCCTAACCCTAGCCGGGAATAGAAAGCCAACACCAGCCCTACACCTTACCTTACGCCGTACCCTACTCCTGACCCGTACGCTGGCACTGACACGTGCGTCAGCACGTAGCCTGACCCTCCCACGTTTCCGTACCCTCACCTGTGCCCTAAGCCTTGCCGTTCCCTAACCCTAACCCTAGCCCCGAACGCAAATCCACCACCAGCCCTACACTTTATCCTACGCCGTTGCCTGCTCCTGGCCCGTACGCTGGCACTGACCCGTGCGTCAGCACGTAGCCCGACCCTCCCACGTTTCTGTACCCTCACCTGTGCCCTAAGCCTTGCCGTTCCCTAACCCTAACCCTAGCCTGGAATGGAAACCCACCACCAGCCCTACACCTTACCTTAAGCCGTTGCCTACTCCTGGCCCGTACGCTGGCACTGACCCGTGCGTCAGCACGTAGCCCGACCCTCCCACGTTTCTGTACCCTCACCTGTGCCCTAAGCCTTGCCGTTCCCTAACCCTAACCCTAGCCCGGAATAGAAACCCACCACCAGCCCTACACCTTACCTTAAGCCGTTGCCTACTCCTGGCCCGTACGCTGGCACTGACCCATGCGTCAGCACGTAGCCTGACCCTCCCACGTTTCCGTACCCTCACCTGTACCCTAAGCGTTGCCGTTCCCTAACCCTAACCCTAGCCCGGAATGGAAACCCACCACCATCCCTACACTTCATCCTTCGTCGATGCCTACTCCTGACGCGTATGCTGACACTGACCCGTGCGTCAGCACGTAGCCCGACCCTCCCACGTTTCTGTACCCTCACCTGTGCCCTAAGCCTTGCCGTTCCCTAACCCTAAACCTAGCCCGGAATAGAAACCCACCACCATTCCTACACCCTACCTTAAGCCGTTGCCTACTCCTGGCCCGTACGCTGGCACTGACCCGTGCGTCTGCACGTAGCCCGACCCTCCCACGTTTCCATACCCTCACCTGTGCCCTAAGCCTTGCCGATCCCTAACCCTAACCCTATCCCGGAACGGAAATCAACCACAAGCCCTACACCTTACCTTACGCCGTTGCCCACTCCTGGCCCGAACGCTGGCACGGACCCGTGAATCAGCACGTAGCCCGACCCTCCCACGTTTCCGTACCCTCCCCTGTGCCCTAAGCCTTGCCGTTCCCTAACCCTAACCCTAGCCTGGAACGGAAACCAACCACCAGCCCTACACCTTACCCTACGCCGTACCCTACTCCTGGCCAGTACTCTGGCTCTGACCCGTTCATCAGCACGTAGCCTTACCCTCCCGCGTTTCCGTACCCTGACCTGTGCCCTAAGCCTTGCCGTTCCCTAACCCTAACCCTAGCCCGGAATAGAAACCCACCACCAGCCCTACACCTTACCTTACGCCGTACCCTACTCCTGACCCGTACGCTGGCACTGACCCGTGCGTCAGCACGTAGCCTGACCCTCCCACGTTTCCGTGCCCTCAGCTGTGCCCT
The DNA here is from genome assembly GCF_964165515.1 of Mesoplodon bidens. Classification (NCBI taxonomy): domain Eukaryota; kingdom Metazoa; phylum Chordata; class Mammalia; order Artiodactyla; family Ziphiidae; genus Mesoplodon; species Mesoplodon bidens. The sequence continues at coordinate 44,232 of NW_027671378.1, forward strand.
AAGCTTTGCCGTTCCCTAACCCTAACCCTAGCCCGGAATGGAAACCCACCACCAGCCCTACACCTTACCTTACGCCGTACCCTATTCCTGGCCCGTACGCTGGCACTGAACTGTGCGTCAGCACGTAGCCTGACCCTCCCACGTTTCCGTACCCTCACCTGTGCCCTAAGCCTTGCCGTTCCCTAGCCCTAACCCTAGCCTGGAACGGAAAACAACCACCAGACCTACACCTTACCTTACGCCGTTGCCTACACCTGGCCCGTACGCTGGCACTGACCCGTGCGTCAGCACGTAGCCTGACCCTCCCACGTTTCCGTACCCTCACCTGTGCCCTAAGCCTTGCCGTTCCCTAAACCTAACCCTAGCCCGGAATGGAAACCCACCACCAGCCCTACACCTTACCCTACGCCGTTGCTTACTCCTGGCCCGTACGCTGGCACTGACCCGAGCGTCAGCACGTAGCCTGACCCTCCCACGTTTCCGTAACCTCACCTGTGCCCTAAGCCTTGCCGTTCCCTAAACCTAACCCTAGCCCGGAATAGAAACCCACCACCAGCCCTACACCTTACCTTACGCCGTTGCTTACTCCTGGCCCGTACGCTGGCACTGACCCGAGCGTCAGCACGTAGCCTGACCCTCCCACGTTTCCGTAACCTCACCTGTGCCCTAAGCCTTGCCGTTCCCTAACCCTAACCCTAGCCCGGAATAGAAACCCACCACCAGCCCTACACCCTAAGCCGTTGCCTACTCCTGGCCCGTACGTTGGCACTGACCCATGCGTCAGCACGTAGCCTGACCCTCCCACGTTTCCGTACCCTCACCTGTGCCCTAAGCCTTGCCGTTCCCTAACCCTAACCCTAGCCCGGAATAGAAACCCACCACCAGCCCTACACCTTACCTTACGCCGTACCCTACTCCTGACCCGTACGCTGGCACTGACACGTGCGTCAGCACGTAGCCTGACCCTCCCACGTTTCCGTACCCTCACCTGTGCCCTAAGCCTTGCCGTTCCCTAACCCTAACCCTAGCCTGGAATAGAAACCCACCACCAGCCCTACACTTTTCCTTACGCCGTACCCTACTCCTGACCTGTACGCTGGCACTGAGCTGTGCGTCAGCACGTAGCCTGACCCTGCCACGTTTCCGTACCCTCACCTGTGCCCTAAGCCTTGCCGTTCCCTTACCCTAACCCTAGCCCGGAACGCAAATCCACCACCAGCCATACACTTTATCCTACGCCGTTGCCTACTCCTGGCCCGTACGCTGGCACTGACATGTGCGTCAGCACGTAGCCCGACCCTCCCACGTTTCCGTACCCTCACCTGTGCCCTAAGCCTTGCCGTTCCCTAACCCTAACCCTAGCCTGGAACGGAAAACAAACACCAGCCCTACACCTTACCTTACGCCGTTGCTTACTCCTGGCCCGTACGCTGGCACTGACCCGTGCGTCAGCACGTAGCCTGACCCTCCCACGTTTCCGTAACCTCACCTGTGCCCTAAGCCTTGCCGTTCCCTAACCCTAACACTAGCCCGGAACGGAAATCCACCACCAGCCCTACACTTTATCCTACGCCGTTGCATACTCCTGGCCCGTACGCTGGCACTGACCCGTGCGTCAGCACGTAGCCTGACCCTCCCACGTTTCCGTACCCTCACCTGTGCCCTAAGCCTTGCCGTTCCCTAACCCTAACCCTAGCCTGGAACGGAAACCAACCACCAGCCCTACACCTTTCCTTACGCCGTTGCCTACTCCTGGCACGTATTCTGGCACTGACCCGTGCGTCAGCACGTAGCCTGAACCTCCCACGTTTCCGTACCCTCACCTGTGCCCTAAGCCTTGCCTTTCCCTAATGCTAACCCTAGCCCGGAATGAAAACCCACCACCAGCCCTACACCTCACCCTACGCCGTTGCCTAGTCCTGGCCTGTACTCTGGCACTGACCCGTGCATCAGCACGTAGCCTTACCCTCCCGCGTTTCCGTACCCTGACCTGTGCCCTAAGCCTTGCCGTTCCCTAACCCTAACCCTAGCCCAGAACGCAAATCCACCACCAGCCGTACACTTTATCCTACGCCGTTGCCTACTCCTGGCCCGTACGCTGGCACTGACCCGTGCGTCTGCACGTAGCCCGACCCTCCCACGTTTCCGTACCCTCACCTGTGCCCTAAGCCTTGCCGTTCCCTAACCCTAACCCTAGCCTGGAACGGAAAACAACAACCAGCCCTACACCTTACCTTACGCCGTTGCCTACACCTGGCCCGTATGCTGGCACTGACCCGTGCGTCAGCACGTAGCCTGACCCTCCCACGTTTCCGTACCCTCACCTGTGCCCTAAGCCTTGCCGTTCCCTAACCCTAACCCTAGCCCGGAATGGAAACCCACCACCAGCCCTACACCTTACCCTACGCCGTTGCCTACTCCTGGCCTGTACTCTGGCACTGCCCCGTGCATCAGCACGTAGCCTTACACTCTGGCGTTTCCGTACCCTCTCCTGTGCCCTAAGCCTTGCCGTTCCCTAACCCTAACCCTAGCCCAGAACGCAAATCCACCACCAGCCTACACTTTATCCTACGCCGTTGCCTACTCCTGGCCCGTACGCTGGCACTGACCCGTGCGTCAGCACGTAGCACGAGCCTCCCACGTTTCCGTACCTTCACCTGTGCCCTAAGCCTTGCCGTTCCCTAACCCTAACCCTAGCCCGGAACGGAAACCCACCACCAGCCTGACACCTTACATTACACCGTACCCTATTCCTGGCCCGTACGCTGGCACTGAACCGTGCGTCAGCACGTAGCCTGACCCTCCCACGTTTCCGTACCCTCACCTGTGCCCTAAGCCATGCCGTTCCCTAACCCTAACCCTAGCCCAGAACGCAAATCCACCACCAGCCTACACTTTATCCTACGCCGTTGCCTACTCCTGGCCCGTACGCTGGCACTGACCCGTGCGACAACACGTAGCCCGACCCTCCCACGTTTCCGTACCCTCACCTGTGCCCTAAGCCTTGCCGTTCCCTAACCCTAACCCTAGCCCGGAATAGAAACCCACCACCAGCCCTACACCTTACCTTACGCCATAACCTACTCCTGACCCGTACGCTGGCACTGACCCGTGCGTCAGCACGTAGACTGACCCTCCCACGTTTCCGTACCCTCACCTGTGCCCTATGCCTTGCCGTTCCCTAACCCTAACCCTAGCCTGGAATAGAAACCCACCACCAGCCCTACACCTTACCTTACGCCGTACCCTACTCCTGACCTGTACGCTGGCACTGACCTGTGCGTCAGCACGTAGCCTGACCGTCCCACGTTTCCGTACCCTCACCTGTGCCCTAAGCCTTGCCGTTCCCTAACCCTAACCCTAGCCCCGAACGCAAATCCACCACCAGCCCTACACTTTATCCTACGCCGTTGCCTACTCCTGGCCCATACGCTGGCACTGACCCGTGCGTCAGCACATAGCCCGACCCTCCCACGTTTCTGTACCCTCACCTGTGCCCTAAGCCTTGCAGTTCCCTAACCCTAACCCTAGCCCGGAATAGAAACCCACCACCAGCCCTACACCTTACCTTAAGCCGTTGCCTAATCCTGGCCCGTACGCTGGCACTGTCCCGTGCGTCAGCACGTAGCCCGACCCTCCCACGTTTCTGTACCCTCACCTGTGCCCTAAGCCTTGCCGTTCCCTAACCCTAACCCTAGCCCGGAATAGAAACCCACCACCAGCCCTACACCTTACCTTAAGCCGTTGCCTACTCCTGGCCCGTACGCTGGCACTGACCCGTGCGTCAGCACGTAGCCTGACCCTCCCACGTTTCCGTACCCTCACCAGTGCCCTAAGCGTTGCCGTTCCCTAACCCTAACCCTAGCCCGGAATGGAAACCCACCACCAGCCCTACACTTTATCCTACGCCGTTGCCTACTCCTGACCCGTATGCTGGCACTGACCCGTGCGTCAGCACGTAGCCCGACCCTCCCACGTTTCTGTACCCTCACCTGTGCCCTAAGCCTTGCCATTCCCTAACCCTAACCCTAGCCCGGAATAGAAACCCACCACCAGCCCTACACTTTATCCTATGCCGTTGCCTACTCCTGGCCCATACGCTGGCACTGACCCGTGCGTCAGCACGTAGCCTGACCCTCCCACTTTTCCGTACCCTCACCTGTGCCCTAAGCCTTGCCGTTCCCTAACCCTAACCCTAGCCGGGAATAGAAAGCCACCACCAGCCCTACACCTTACCTTACGCCGTACCCTACTCCTGGCCCGTACGCTGGCACTGACACGTGCGTCAGCACGTAGCCTGACCCTCCCACGTTTCCGTACCCTCACCTGTGCCCTAAGCCTTGCCGTTCCCTAACCCTAACCCTAGCCCGGAATAGAAACCCACCACCAGCCCTACACTTTTCCTTACGCCGTACCCTACTCCTGACCTGTACGCTGGCACTGACCTGTGCGTCAGCAGGTAGCCTGACCCTCCCACGTTTCCGTACCCTCACCTGTGCCCTAAGCCTTGTCATTCCCTAACCCTAACCCTAGCCCGGAACGCAAATCCACCACCAGCCATACACTTTATCCTACGCCGTTGCCTACTCCTGGCCCGTACGCTGGCACTAACACGTGCGTCAGCACGTAGCCCGACCCTCCCACGTTTCCGTACCCTCACCTGTGCCCTAAGCCTTGCCGTTCCCTAACCCTAACCCAAGCCTGGAACGGAAACCAACCACGAGCCCTACACCTTACATTACGCCGTTGCTTACTCCTGGCCCGTACGCTGGCACTGACCCGAGCGTCAGCACGTAGCCTGACCCTCCCACGTTTCCGTAACCTCACCTGTGCCCTAAGCCTTGCCGTTCCCTAACCCTAACACTAGCCCGGAACGGAAATCAACCACCAGCCCTACACTTTATCCTACGCCGTTGCCTACTCCTGGCCCGTACGCTGGCACTGACCCGTGCGTCAGCACGTAGCCCGACCCTCCCACGTTTCTGTACCCTCACCTGTGCCCTAAGCCTTGCCGTTCCCTAACCCTAACCCTAGCCCGGAATAGAAACCCACCACCAGCCCTACACCTTACCTTACGCCATACCCTACTCCTGACCCGTACGCTGGCACTGACCCGTGCGTCAGCACGTAGCCTGACCCTCCCACGTTTCCGTGCCCTCACCTGTGCCCTAAGCCTTGCCGTTCGCTAACCCTAACCCTAGCCCGGAATAGAAACCCACCACCAGCCCTACACGGTACCTTACGCCGTACCATACTCCTGACCTCTACGCTGGCACTGACCTGTGCGTCAGCACGTAGCCTGACCCTCCCACGTTTCCGTACCCTCACCTGTGCCCTAAGCCTTGCCGTTCCCTAACCCTAACCCTAGCCCCGAATGCAAATCCACCACCAGCCCTACACTTTATCCTACGCCGTTGCCTACTCCTGGCCCGTACGCTGGCACTGACCCGTGCGTCAGCACGTAGCCCGACCCTCCCACGTTTCTGTACCCTCACCTGTGCCCTAAGCCTTGCCGTTCCCTAACCCTAACCCTAGCCCGGAATAGAAACCCACCACCAGCCCTACACCTTTCCTTAAGCCGTTGCCTACTCCTGGCCCGTACGCTGGCACTGACCCGTGCGTCAGCACGTAGCCCGAACCTCCCACGTTTCTGTACCCTCACCTGTGCCCTAAGCCTTGCCGTTCCCTAACCCTAACCCTAGCCCGGAATAGAAACCCACCACAAGCCCTACACCTTACCTTAAGCCGTTGCCTACTCCTGGCCCGTACGCTGGCACTGACCCGTGTGTCAGCACGTAGCCTGACCCTCCCACGTTTCCGTACCCTCACCTGTGCCCTAAGCGTTGCCGTTCCCTAACCCTAACCCTAGCCCGGAATGGAAACCCACCACCAGCCCTACACTTTATCCTACGCCGTTGCCTACTCCTGGCCCGTATGCTGGCACTAACCCGTGCGTCAGCACGGGGCCCGAACCTCCCACGTTTCCGTACCCTCTCCTTTGCCCTAAGCCTTGCCGTTCCCTAACCCTAACCCTAGCCTGGAACGGAAATCAACCACAAGCCCTACACCTTACCTTACGCCGTACCCTACTCCTGGCCCGTACGTTGGCACTGACCAGTGCGTCAGCACGTAGCCTGACCCTCCCACGTTTCCGTACCCTCAGCTGTGCCCTAAGCCTTGCCGTTCCCTAACCCTAACCCTAGCCCGGAATGGAAACCCACCACCAGCCCTACACCTTACCTTACGCCGTACCCTATTCCTGGCCCGTACGCTGGCACTGAACCGTGCGTCAGCACGTAGCCTGACCCTCCCACGTTTCCGTACCCTCACTTGTGCCCTAAGCCTTGCCGTTCCCTAACCCTAACCCTAGCCCGGAATAGAAACCCACCACCAGCCCTACACTTTATCCTACGCCGTTGCCTACTCCTGCCCTGTACTCTGGCACTGCCCCGTGCATCAGCACGTAGCCTTACACTCTGGCGTTTCCGTACCCTCTCCTGTGCCGTAAGCCTTGCCGTTCCCTAACCCTAACCCTAGCCCAGAACGCAAATCCACCACCAGCCTACACTTTATCCTACGCCGTTGCCTACTCCTGGCCCGTACGCTGGCACTGACCCGTGCGTCAGCACGTAGCACGAGCCTCCCACGTTTCCGTACCTTCACCTGTGCCCTAAGACTTGCCGTTCCCTAACCCTAACCCTAGCCCGGAACGGAAACCCACCACCAGCCCTACACCTTACCTTACGCCATAACCTACTCCTGACCCGAACGCTGGCACTGACCCGTGCGTCAGCACGAAGCCTGACCCTCCCACGTTTCCGTACCCTCACCTGTGCCCTATGCCTTGCCGTTCCCTAACCCTAACCCTAGCCCGGAATACAAACCCACCACCAGCCCTACACCTTACCTTACGCCGTACCCTACTCCTGACCTGTACCCTGGCAATGACCTGTGCGTCAGCACATAGCCTGACCCTCCCACGTTTCCGTACCCTCACCTGTGCCCTAAGCCTTGCCGTTCCCTAACCCTAACCCTAGCCCCGAACGCAAATCCACCACCAGCCCTACACTTTATCCTACGCCGTTGCCTGCTCCTGGCCCGTACGCTGGCACTGACCCGTGCGTCAGCACGTAGCCCGACCCTCCCACGTTTCTGTACCCTCACCTGTGCCCTAAGCCTTGCCGTTCCCTAACCCTAACCCTAGCCTGGAATAGAAACCCACCACCAGCCCTACACCTTACCTTAAGCCGTTGCCTACTCCTGGCCCGTACGCTGGCACTGACCCGTGCGTCAGCACGTAGCCCGACCCTCCCACGTTTCTGTACCCTCACCTGTGCCCTAAGCCTTGCCGTTCCCTAACCCTAACCCTAGCCCGGAATAGAAACCCACCACCAGCCCTACACCTTACCTTAAGCCGTTGCCTACTCCTGGCCCGTACGCTGGCACTGACCCATGCGTCAGCACGTAGCCCGACCCTCCCACGTTTCTGTACCCTCACCTGTGCCCTAAGCCTTGCCGTTCCCTAACCCTAACCCTAGCCCGGAATAGAAACCCACCACCAGCCCTACAACTTACCTTACGCCATACCCTACTCCTGACCCGTACGCTGGCACTGACCAGTGCGTCAGCACGTAGCCTGACCCTCCCACGTTTCCGTGCCCTCACCTGTGCCCTAAGCCTTGCCGTTCGCTAACCCTAACCCTAGCCCGGAATAGAAATCCACCACCAGCCCTACACGGTACCTTACGCCGTACCATACTCCTGACCTGTACGCTGGCACTGACCTGTGCGTCAGCACGTAGCCTGACCCTCCCACGTTTCCGTAGCCTCACCTGTGCCCTAAGCCTTGCCGTTCCCTAACCCTAACCCTAGCCCCGAATGCAAATCCACCACCAGCCCTACACTTTATCCTACGCCGTTGCCTACTCCTGGCCCGTACGCTGGCACTGACCCGTGCGTCAGCACGTAGCCCGACCCTCCCACGTTTCCGTACCCTCACCTGTGCCCTAAGCCTTGTCATTCCCTAACCCTAACCCTAGCCCGGAACGCAAATCCACCACCAGCCATACACTTTATCCTACGCCGTTGCCTACTCCTGGCCCGTACGCTGGCACTGACACGTGCGTCAGCACGTAGCCCGACCCTCCCACGTTTCCGTACCCTCACCTGTGCCCTAAGCCTTGCCGTTCCCTAACCCTAACCCAAGCCTGGAACGGAAACCAACCACGAGCCCTACACCTTACCTTACGCCGTTGCTTACTCCTGGCCCGTACGCTGGCACTGACCCGAGCGTCAGCACGTAGCCTGACCCTCCCACGTTTCCGTAACCTCACCTGTGCCCTAAGCCTTGCCGTTCCCTAACCCTAACACTAGCCCGGAACGGAAATCAACCACCAGCCCTACACTTTATCCTACGCCGTTGCCTACTCCTGGCCCGTACGCTGGCACTGACCCGTGCGTCAGCACGTAGCCCGACCCTCCCACGTTTCTGTACCCTCACCTGTGCCCTAAGCCTTGCCGTTCCCTAACCCTAACCCTAGCCCGGAATAGAAACCCACCACCAGCCCTACACCTTACCTTACGCCATACCCTACTCCTGACCCGTACGCTGGCACTGACCCGTGCGTCAGCACGTAGCCTGACCCTCCCACGTTTCCGTGCCCTCACCTGTGCCCTAAGCCTTGCCGTTCGCTAACCCTAACCCTAGCCCGGAATAGAAACCCACCACCAGCCCTACACGGTACCTTACGCCGTACCATACTCCTGACCTCTGCGCTGGCACTGACCTGTGCGTCAGCACGTAGCCTGACCCTCCCACGTTTCCGTACCCTCACCTGTGCCCTAAGCCTTGCCGTTCCCTAACCCTAACCCTAGCCCCGAATGCAAATCCACCACCAGCCCTACACTTTATCCTACGCCGTTGCCTACTCCTGGCCCGTACGCTGGCACTGACCCGTGCGTCAGCACGTAGCCCGACCCTCCCACGTTTCTGTACCCTCACCTGTGCCCTAAGCCTTGCCGTTCCCTAACCCTAACCCTAGCCCGGAATAGAAACCCACCACCAGCCCTACACCTTTCCTTAAGCCGTTGCCTACTCCTGGCCCGTACGCTGGCACTGACCCGTGCGTCAGCACATAGCCCGACCCTCCCACGTTTCTGTACCCTCACCTGTGCCCTAAGCCTTGCCGTTCCCTAACCCTAACCCTAGCCCGGAATAGAAACCCACCACCAGCCCTACACCTTTCCTTAAGCCGTTGCCTACTCCTGGCCCGTACGCTGGCACTGTCCCGTGCGTCAGCACGTAGCCCGACCCTCCCACGTTTCTGTACCCTCACCTGTGCCCTAAGCCTTGCCGTTCCCTAACCCTAACCCTAGCCCGGAATAGAAACCCACCACCAGCCCTACACCTTACCTTAAGCCGTTGCCTACTCCTGGCCCGTACGCTGGCACTGACCCGTGCGTCAGCACGTAGCCTGACCCTCCCACGTTTCCGTACCCTCACCAGTGCCCTAAGCGTTGCCGTTCCCTAACCCTAACCCTAGCCCGGAATGGAAACCCACCACCAGCCCTACTCTTTATCCTACGCCGTTGCCTACTCCTGACCCGTATGCTGGCACTGACCCGTGCGTCAGCACGTAGCCCGACCCTCCCACGTTTCTGTACCTTCACCTGTGCCCTAAGCCTTGCCGTTCCCTAACCCTAACCCTAGCCCGGAATAGAAACCCACCACCAGCCCTACACTTTATCCTACGCCGTTGCCTACTCCTGGCCCATACGCTGGCACTGACCCGTGCGTCAGCACGTAGCCTGACCCTCCCACGTTTCCGTACCCTCACCTGTGCCCTAAGCCTTGCCGTTCCCTAACCCTAACCCTAGCCGGGAATAGAAAGCCACCACCAGCCCTACACCTTACCTTACGCCGTACCCTACTCCTGGCCCGTACGCTGGCACTGACACGTGCGTCAGCACGTAGCGTGACCCTCCCACGTTTCCGTACCCTCACCTGTGCCCTAAGCCTTGTCATTCCCTAACCCTAACCCTAGCCCGGAATAGAAACCCACCACCAGCCCTACACTTTTCCTTACGCCGTACCCTACTCCTGACCTGTACGCTGGCACTGACCTGTGCGTCAGCAGGTAGCCTGACCCTCCCACGTTTCCGTACCCTCACCTGTGCCCTAAGCCTTGTCATTCCCTAACCCTAACCCTAGCCCGGAACGCAAATCCACCACCAGCCATACACTTTATCCTACGCCGTTGCCTACTCCTGGCCCGTACGCTGGCACTGACCCGTGCGTCAGCACGTAGCCCGACCCTCCCACGTTTCCGTACCCTCACCTGTGCCCTAAGCCTTGTCATTCCCTAACCCTAACCCTAGCCCGGAACGCAAATCCACCACCAGCCATACACTTTATCCTACACCGTTGCCTACTCCTGGCCCGTACGCTGGCATTGACACGTGCGTCAGCACGTAGCCCGACCCTCCCACGTTTCCGTACCCTCACCTGTGCCCTAAGCCTTGCCGTTCCCTAACCCTAAACCTAGCCCGGAATAGAAACCCACCACCAGCCCTACACCTTTCCTTAAGCCGTTGCCTACTCCTGGCCCGTACGCTGGCACTGACCCGTGCGTCAGCACATAGCCCGACCCTCCCACGTTTCTGTACCCTCACCTGTGCCCTAAGCCTTGCAGTTCCCTAACCCTAACCCTAGCCCGGAATAGAAACCCACCACCAGCCCTACACCTTACCTTAAGCCGTTGCCTAATCCTGGCCCGTACGCTGGCACTGTCCCGAGCGTCAGCACGTAGCCCGACCCTCCCACGTTTCTGTACCCTCACCTGTGCCCTAAGCCTTGCCGTTCCCTAACCCTAACCCTAGCCCGGAATAGAAACCCACCACCAGCCCTACACCTTACCTTAAGCCGTTGCCTACTCCTGGCCCGTACGCTGGCACTGACCCGTGCGTCAGCACGTAGCCTGACCCTCCCACGTTTCCGTACCCTCACCAGTGCCCTAAGCGTTGCCGTTCCCTAACCCTAACCCTAGCCCGGAATGGAAACCCACCACCAGCCCTACACTTTATCCTACGCCGTTGCCTACTCCTGACCCGTATGCTGGCACTGACCCGTGCGTCAGCACGTAGCCCGACCCTCCCACGTTTCTGTACCTTCACCTGTGCCCTAAGCCTTGCCGTTCCCTAACACTAACCCTAGCCCGGAATAGAAACCCACCACCAGCCCTACACTTTATCCTACGCCGTTGCCTACTCCTGGCCCATACGCTGGCACTGACCCGTGCGTCAGCACGTAGCCTGACCCTCCCACGTTTCCGTACCCTCACCTGTGCCCTAAGCCTTGCCGTTCCCTAACCCTAACCCTAGCCGGGAATAGAAAGCCACCACCAGCCCTACACCTTACCTTACGCCGTACCCTACTCCTGGCCCGTACGCTGGCACTGACACGTGCGTCAGCACGTAGCCTGACCCTCCCACGTTTCCGTACCCTCACCTGTGCCCTAAGCCTTGCCGTTCCCTAACCCTAACCCTAGCCCGGAATAGAAACCCACCACCAGCCCTACACTTTTCCTTACGCCGTACCCTACTCCTGACCTGTACGCTGGCACTGACCTGTGCGTCAGCACGTAGCCTGACCCTCCCACGTTTCCGTACCCTCACCTGTGCCCTAAGCCTTGTCATTCCCTAACCCTAACCCTAGCCCGGAACGCAAATCCACCACCAGCCATACACTTTATCCTACGCCGTTGCCTACTCCTGGCCCGTACGCTGGCACTGACACGTGCGTCAGCACGTAGCCCGACCCTCCCACGTTTCCGTACCCTCACCTGTGCCCTAAGCCTTGCCGTTCCCTAACCCTAAACCAAGCCTGGAACGGAAACCAACCACGAGCCCTACACCTTACCTTACGCCGTTGCTTACTCCTGGCCCGTACGCTGGCACTGACCCGAGCGTCAGCACGTAGCCTGACCCTCCCACGTTTCCGTAACCTCACCTGTGCCCTAAGCCTTGCCGTTCCCTAACCCTAACACTAGCCCGGAACAGAAATCAACCACCAGCCCTACACTTTATCCTACGCCGTTGCCTACTCCTGGCCCGTACGCTGGCACTGACCCGTGCGTCAGCACGTAGCCCGACCCTCCCACGTTTCTGTACCCTCACCTGTGCCCTAAGCCTTGCCGTTCCCTAACCCTAACCCTAGCCCGGAATAGAAACCCACCACCAGCCCTACACCTTACCTTACGCCATACCCTACTCCTGACCCGTACGCTGGCACTGACCCGTGCGTCAGCACGTAGCCTGACCCTCCCACGTTTCCGTGCCCTCACCTGTGCCCTAAGCCTTGCCGTTCGCTAACCCTAACCCTAGCCCGGAATAGAAACCCACCACCAGCCCTACACGGTACCTTACGCCGTACCATACTCCTGACCTCTACGCTGGCACTGACCTGTGCGTCAGCACGTAGCCTGACCCTCCCACGTTTCCGTACCCTCACCTGTGCCCTAAGCCTTGCCGTTCCCTAACCCTAACCCTAGCCCCGAATGCAAATCCACCACCAGCCCTACACTTTATCCTACGCCGTTGCCTACTCCTGGCCCGTACGCTGGCACTGACCCGTGCGTCAGCACGTAGCCCGACCCTCCCACGTTTCTGTACCCTCACCTGTGCCCTAAGCCTTGCCGTTCCCTAACCCTAACCCTAGCCCGGAATAGAAACCCACCACCAGCCCTACACCTTTCCTTAAGCCGTTGCCTACTCCTGGCCCGTACGCTGGCACTGACCCGTGCGTCAGCACGTAGCCCGAACCTCCCACGTTTCTGTACCCTCACCTGTGCCCTAAGCCTTGCCATTCCCTAACCCTAACCCTAGCCCGGAATAGAAACCCACCACAAGCCCTACACCTTACCTTAAGCCGTTGCCTACTCCTGGCCCGTACGCTGGCACTGACCCGTGTGTCAGCACGTAGCCTGACCCTCCCACGTTTCCGTACCCTCACCTGTGCCCTAAGCGTTGCCGTTCCCTAACCCTAACCCTAGCCCGGAATGGAAACCCACCACCAGCCCTACACTTTATCCTACGCCGTTGCCTACTCCTGGCCCGTATGCTGGCACTAACCCGTGCGTCAGCACGGGGCCCGAACCTCCCACGTTTCCGTACCCTCTCCTTTGCCCTAAGCCTTGCCGTTCCCTAACCCTAACCCTAGCCTGGAACGGAAATCAACCACAAGCCCTACACCTTACCTTACGCCGTACCCTACTCCTGGCCCGTACGTTGGCACTGACCAGTGCGTCAGCACGTAGCCTGACCCTCCCACGTTTCCGTACCCTCAGCTGTGCCCTAAGCCTTGCCGTTCCCTAACCCTAACCCTAGCCCGGAATGGCAACCCACCACCAGCCCTACACCTTACCTTACGCCGTACCCTATTCCTGGCCCGTACGCTGGCACTGAACCGTGCGTCAGCACGTAGCCTGACCCTCCCACGTTTCCGTACCCTCACTTGTGCCCTAAGCCTTGCCGTTCCCTAACCCTAACCCTAGCCCGGAATAGAAACCCACCACCAGCCCTACACTTTATCCTACGCCGTTGCCTACTCCTGGCCTGTACTCTGGCACTGCCCCGTGCATCAGCACGTAGCCTTACACTCTGGCGTTTCCGTACCCTCTCCTGTGCCGTAAGCCTTGCCGTTCCCTAACCCTAACCCTAGCCCAGAACGCAAATCCACCACCAGCCTACACTTTATCCTACGCCGTTGCCTACTCCTGGCCCGTACGCTGGCACTGACCCGTGCGTCAGCACGTAGCACGAGCCTCCCACGTTTCCGTACCTTCACCTGTGCCCTAAGCCTTGCCGTTCCCTAACCCTAACCCTAGCCCGGAACGGAAACCCACCACCAGCCCTACACCTTACCTTACGCCATAACCTACTCCTGACCCGAACGCTGGCACTGACCCGTGCGTCAGCACGAAGCCTGACCCTCCCACGTTTCCGTACCCTCACCTGTGCCCTATGCCTTGCCGTTCCCTAACCCTAACCCTAGCCCGGAATACAAACCCACCACCAGCCCTACACCTTACCTTACGCCGTACCCTACTCCTGACCTGTACGCTGGCACTGACCTGTGCGTCAGCACATAGCCTGACCCTCCCACGTTTCCGTACCCTCACCTGTGCCCTAAGCCTTGCCGTTCCCTAACCCTAACCCTAGCCCCGAACGCAAATCCACCACCAGCCCTACACTTTATCCTACGCCGTTGCCTGCTCCTGGCCCGTACGCTGGCACTGACCCGTGCGTCAGCACGTAGCCCGACCCTCCCACGTTTCTGTACCCTCACCTGTGCCCTAAGCCTTGCCGTTCCCTAACCCTAACCCTAGCCTGGAATAGAAACCCACCACCAGCCCTACACCTTACCTTAAGCCGTTGCCTACTCCTGGCCCGTACGCTGGCACTGACCCGTGCGTCAGCACATAGCCCGACCCTCCCACGTTTCTGTACCCTCACCTGTGCCCTAAGCCTTGCAGTTCCCTAACCCTAATCCTAGCCCGGAATAGAAACCCACCACCAGCCCTACACCTTACCTTAAGCCGTTGCCTAATCCTGGCCCGTACGCTGGCACTGTCCCGTGCGTCAGCACGTAGCCCGACCCTCCCACGTTTCTGTACCCTCACCTGTGCCCTAAGCCTTGCCGTTCCCTAACCCTAACCCTAGCCCGGAATAGAAACCCACCACCAGCCCTACACCTTACCTTAAGCCGTTGCCTATTCCTGGCCCGTACGCTGGCACTGACCCGTGCGTCAGCACGTAGCCTGACCCTCCCACGTTTCCGTACCTCACCAGTGCCCTAAGCGTTGCCGTTCCCTAACCCTAACCCTAGCCCGGAATGGAAACCCACCACCAGCCCTACACTTTATCCTACGCCGTTGCCTACTCCTGACCCGTATGCTGGCACTGACCCGTGCGTCAGCACGTAGCCCGACCCTCCCACGTTTCTGTACCCTCACCTGTGCCCTAAGCCTTGCCGTTCCCTAACCCTAACCCTAGCCCGGAATAGAAACCCACCACCAGCCCTACACTTTATCCTACGCCGTTGCCTACTCCTGGCCCATACGCTGGCACTGACACGTGCGTCAGCACGTAGCCTGACCCTCCCACGTTTCCGTACCCTCACCTGTGCCCTAAGCCTTGCCGTTCCCTAACCCTAACACTAGCCCGGAACGGAAATCAACCACCAGCCCTACACTTTATCCTACGCCGTTGCCTACTCCTGGCCCGTACGCTGGCACTGACCCGTGCGTCAGCACGTAGCCCGACCCTCCCACGTTTCTGTACCCTCACCTGTGCCCTAAGCCTTGCTGTTCCCTAACCCTAACCCTAGCCCGGAATAGAAACCCACCACCAGCCCTACACCTTACCTTACGCCATACCCTACTCCTGACCCGTACGCTGGCACTGACACGTGCGTCAGCACGTAGCCTGACCCTCCCACGTTTCCGTACCCTCACCTGTGCCCTAAGCCTTGCCGTTCGCTAACCCTAACCCTAGCCCGGAATAGAAACCCACCACCAGCCCTACACGGTACCTTACGCCGTACCATACTCCTGACCTCTACGCTGGCACTGACCTGTGCGTCAGCACGTAGCCTGACCCTCCCACGTTTCCGTACCCTCACCTGTGCCCTAAGCCTTGCCGTTCCCTAACCCTAACCCTAGCCCCGAATGCAAATCCACCACCAGCCCTACACTTTATCCTACGCCGTTGCCTACTCCTGGCCCGTACGCTGGCACTGACCCGTGCGTCAGCACGTAGCCCGACCCTCCCACGTTTCTGTACCCTCACCTGTGCCCTAAGCCTTGCCGTTCCCTAACCCTAAACCTAGCCCGGAATAGAAACCCACCACCAGCCCTACACCTTTCCTTAAGCCGTTGCCTACTCCTGGCCCGTACGCTGGCACTGACCCGTGCGTCAGCACATAGCCCGACCCTCCCACGTTTCTGTACCCTCACCTGTGCCCTAAGCCTTGCAGATCCCTAACCCTAACCCTAGCCCGGAATAGAAACCCACCACCAGCCCTACACCTTACCTTAAGCCGTTGCCTAATCCTGGCCCGTACGCTGGCACTGTCCCGTGCGTCAGCACGTAGCCCGACCCTCCCACGTTTCTGTACCCTCACCTGTGCCCTAAGCCTTGCCGTTCCCTAACCCTAACCCTAGCCCGGAATAGAAACCCACCACCAGCCCTACACCTTACCTTAAGCCGTTGCCTACTCCTGGCCCGTACGCTGGCACTGACCCGTGCGTCAGCACGTAGCCTGACCCTCCCACGTTTCCGTACCCTCACCAGTGCCCTAAGCGTTGCCGTTCCCTAACCCTAACCCTAGCCCGGAATGGAAACCCACCACCAGCCCTACACTTTATCCTACGCCGTTGCCTACTCCTGACCCGTATGCTGGCACTGACCCGTGCGTCAGCACGTAGCCCGACCCTCCCACGTTTCTGTACCTTCACCTGTGCCCTAAGCCTTGCCGTTCCCTAACACTAACCCTAGCCCGGAATAGAAACCCACCACCAGCCCTACACTTTATCCTACGCCGTTGCCTACTCCTGGCCCATACGCTGGCACTGACCCGTGCGTCAGCACGTAGCCTGACCCTCCCACGTTTCCGTACCCTCACCTGTGCCCTAAGCCTTGCCGTTCCCTAACCCTAACCCTAGCCGGGAATAGAAAGCCACCACCAGCCCTACACCTTACCTTACGCCGTACCCTACTCCTGGCCCGTACGCTGGCACTGACACGTGCGTCAGCACGTAGCCTGACCCTCCCACGTTTCCGTACCCTCACCTGTGCCCTAAGCCTTGCCGTTCCCTAACCCTAAACCTAGCCCGGAATAGAAACCCACCACCAGCCCTACACTTTTCCTTACGCCGTACCCTACTCCTGACCTGTACGCTGGCACTGACCTGTGCGTCAGCACGTAGCCTGACCCTCCCACGTTTCCGTACCCTCACCTGTGCCCTAAGCCTTGTCATTCCCTAACCCTAACCCTAGCCCGGAACGCAAATCCACCACCAGCCATACACTTTATCCTACGCCGTTGCCTACTCCTGGCCCGTACGCTGGCACTGACACGTGCGTCAGCACGTAGCCCGACCCTCCCACGTTTCCGTACCCTCACCTGTGCCCTAAGCCTTGCCGTTCCCTAACCCTAACCCAAGCCTGGAACGGAAACCAACCACGAGCCCTACACCTTACCTTACGCCGTTGCTTACTCCTGGCCCGTACGCTGGCACTGACCCGAGCGTCAGCACGTAGCCTGACCCTCCCACGTTTCCGTAACCTCACCTGTGCCCTAAGCCTTGCCGTTCCCTAACCCTAACACTAGCCCGGAACAGAAATCAACCACCAGCCCTACACTTTATCCTACGCCGTTGCCTACTCCTGGCCCGTACGCTGGCACTGACCCGTGCGTCAGCACGTAGCCCGACCCTCCCACGTTTCTGTACCCTCACCTGTGCCCTAAGCCTTGCCGTTCCCTAACCCTAACCCTAGCCCGGAATAGAAACCCACCACCAGCCCTACACCTTACCTTACGCCATACCCTACTCCTGACCCGTACGCTGGCACTGACCCGTGCGTCAGCACGTAGCCTGACCCTCCCACGTTTCCGTGCCCTCACCTGTGCCCTAAGCCTTGCCGTTCGCTAACCCTAACCCTAGCCCGGAATAGAAACCCACCACCAGCCCTACACGGTACCTTACGCCGTACCATACTCCTGACCTCTACGCTGGCACTGACCTGTGCGTCAGCACGTAGCCTGACCCTCCCACGTTTCCGTACCCTCACCTGTGCCCTAAGCCTTGCCGTTCCCTAACCCTAACCCTAGCCCCGAATGCAAATCCACCACCAGCCCTACACTTTATCCTACGCCGTTGCCTACTCCTGGCCCGTACGCTGGCACTGACCCGTGCGTCAGCACGTAGCCCGACCCTCCCACGTTTCTGTACCCTCACCTGTGCCCTAAGCCTTGCCGTTCCCTAACCCTAACCCTAGCCCGGAATAGAAACCCACCACCAGCCCTACACCTTTCCTTAAGCCGTTGCCTACTCCTGGCCCGTACGCTGGCACTGACCCGTGCGTCAGCACGTAGCCCGAACCTCCCACGTTTCTGTACCCTCACCTGTGCCCTAAGCCTTGCCGTTCCCTAACCCTAACCCTAGCCCAGAATAGAAACCCACCACAAGCCCTACACCTTACCTTAAGCCGTTGCCTACTCCTGGCCCGTACGCTGGCACTGACCCGTGTGTCAGCACGTAGCCTGACCCTCCCACGTTTCCGTACCCTCACCTGTGCCCTAAGCCTTGCCGTTCCCTAACCCTAACCCTAGCCCGGAATGGAAACCCACCACCAGCCCTACACTTTATCCTACGCCGTTGCCTACTCCTGGCCCGTATGCTGGCACTAACCCGTGCGTCAGCACGGGGCCCGAACCTCCCACGTTTCCGTACCCTCTCCTTTGCCCTAAGCCTTGCCGTTCCCTAACCCTAACCCTAGCCTGGAACGGAAATCAACCACAAGCCCTACACCTTACCTTACGCCGTACCCTACTCCTGGCCCGTACGTTGGCACTGACCAGTGCGTCAGCACGTAGCCTGACCCTCCCACGTTTCCGTACCCTCAGCTGTGCCCTAAGCCTTGCCGTTCCCTAACCCTAACCCTAGCCCGGAATGGCAACCCACCACCAGCCCTACACCTTACCTTACGCCGTACCCTATTCCTGGCCCGTACGCTGGCACTGAACCGTGCGTCAGCACGTAGCCTGACCCTCCCACGTTTCCGTACCCTCACTTGTGCCCTAAGCCTTGCCGTTCCCTAACCCTAACCCTAGCCCGGAATAGAAACCCACCACCAGCCCTACACTTTATCCTACGCCGTTGCCTACTCCTGGCCTGTACTCTGGCACTGCCCCGTGCATCAGCACGTAGCCTTACACTCTGGCGTTTCCGTACCCTCTCCTGTGCCGTAAGCCTTGCCGTTCCCTAACCCTAACCCTAGCCCAGAACGCAAATCCACCACCAGCCTACACTTTATCCTACGCCGTTGCCTACTCCTGGCCCGTACGCTGGCACTGACCCGTGCGTCAGCACGTAGCACGAGCCTCCCACGTTTCCGTACCTTCACCTGTGCCCTAAGCCTTGCCGTTCCCTAACCCTAACCCTAGCCCGGAACGGAAACCCACCACCAGCCCTACACCTTACCTTACGCCATAACCTACTCCTGACCCGAACGCTGTTACTGACCCGTGCGTCAGCACGAAGCCTGACCCTCCCACGTTTCCGTACCCTCACCTGTGCCCTATGCCTTGCCGTTCCCTAACCCTAACCCTAGCCCGGAATACAAACCCACCACCAGCCCTACACCTTACCTTACGCCGTACCCTACTCCTGACCTGTACGCTGGCACTGACCTGTGCGTCAGCACATAGCCTGACCCTCCCACGTTTCCGTACCCTCACCTGTGCCCTAAGCCTTGCCGTTCCCTAACCCTAACCCTAGCCCCGAACGCAAATCCACCACCAGCCCTACACTTTATCCTACGCCGTTGCCTGCTCCTGGCCCGTACGCTGGCACTGACCCGTGCGTCAGCACGTAGCCCGACCCTCCCACGTTTCTGTACCCTCACCTGTGCCCTAAGCCTTGCCGTTCCCAAACCCTAACCCTAGCCTGGAATAGAAACCCACCACCAGCCCTACACCTTACCTTAAGCCGTTGCCTACTCCTGGCCCGTACGCTGGCACTGACCCGTGCGTCAGCACATAGCCCGACCCTCCCACGTTTCTGTACCCTCACCTGTGCCCTAAGCCTTGCAGTTCCCTAACCCTAATCCTAGCCCGGAATAGAAACCCACCACCAGCCCTACACCTTACCTTAAGCCGTTGCCTAATCCTGGCCCGTACGCTGGCACTGTCCCGTGCGTCAGCACGTAGCCCGACCCTCCCACGTTTCTGTACCCTTACCTGTGCCCTAAGCCTTGCCGTTCCCTAACCCTAACCCTAGCCCGGAATAGAAACCCACCACCAGCCCTACACCTTACCTTAAGCCGTTGCCTACTCCTGGCCCGTACGCTGGCACTGACCCGTGCGTCAGCACGTAGCCTGACCCTCCCACGTTTCCGTACCTCACCAGTGCCCTAAGCGTTGCCGTTCCCTAACCCTAACCCTAGCCCGGAATGGAAACCCACCACCAGCCCTACACTTTATCCTACGCCGTTGCCTACTCCTGACCCGTATGCTGGCACTGACCCGTGCGTCAGCACGTAGCCCGACCCTCCCACGTTTCTGTACCCTCACCTGTGCCCTAAGCCTTGCCGTTCCCTAACCCTAACCCTAGCCCGGAATAGAAACCCACCACCAGCCCTACACTTTATCCTACGCCGTTGCCTACTCCTGGCCCATACGCTGGCACTGACCCGTGCGTCAGCACGTAGCCTGTCCCTCCCACGTTTCCGTACCCTCACCTGTGCCCTAAGCCTTGCCGTTCCCTAACCCTAACCCTAGCCGGGAATAGAAAGCCACCACCAGCCCTACACCTTACCTTACGCCGTACCCTACTCCTGGCCCGTACGCTGGCACTGACACGTGCGTCAGCACGTAGCCTGACCCTCCCACGTTTCCGTACCCTCACCTGTGCCCTAAGCTTTGCCGTTCCCTAACCCTAACCCTAGCCCGGAATAGAAACCCACCACCAGCCCTACACTTTTCCTTACGCCGTACCCTACTCCTGACCTGTACGCTGGCACTGACCTGTGCGTCAGCACGTAGCCTGACCCTCCCACGTTTCCGTACCCTCACCTGTGCCCTAAGCCTTGTCATTCCCTAACCCTAACCCTAGCCCGGAACGCAAATCCACCACCAGCCATACACTTTATCCTACGCCGTTGCCTACTCCTGGCCCGTACGCTGGCACTGACACGTGCGTCAGCACGTAGCCCGACCCTCCCACGTTTCCGTACCCTCACCTGTGCCCTAAGCCTTGCCGTTCCCTAACCCTAACCCAAGCCTGGAACGGAAACCAACCACGAGCCCTACACCTTACCTTACGCCGTTGCTTACTCCTGGCCCGTACGCTGGCACTGACCCGAGCGTCAGCACGTAGCCTGACCCTCCCACGTTTCCGTAACCTCACCTGTGCCCTAAGCCTTGCCGTTCCCTAACCCTAACACTAGCCCGGAACAGAAATCAACCACCAGCCCTACACTTTATCCTACGCCGTTGCCTACTCCTGGCCCGTACGCTGGCACTGACCCGTGCGTCAGCACGTAGCCCGACCCTCCCACGTTTCTGTACCCTCACCTGTGCCCTAAGCCTTGCCGTTCCCTAACCCTAACCCTAGCCCGGAATAGAAACCCACCACCAGCCCTACACCTTACCTTACGCCATACCCTACTCCTGACCCGTACGCTGGCACTGACCCGTGCGTCAGCACGTAGCCTGACCCTCCCACGTTTCCGTGCCCTCACCTGTGCCCTAAGCCTTGCCGTTCGCTAACCCTAACCCTAGCCCGGAATAGAAACCCACCACCAGCCCTACACGGTACCTTACGCCGTACCATACTCCTGACCTCTACGCTGGCACTGACCTGTGCGTCAGCACGTAGCCTGACCCTCCCACGTTTCCGTACCCTCACCTGTGCCCTAAGCCTTGCCGTTCCCTAACCCTAACCCTAGCCCCGAATGCAAATCCACCACCAGCCCTACACTTTATCCTACGCCGTTGCCTACTCCTGGCCCGTACGCTGGCACTGACCCGTGCGTCAGCACGTAGCCCGACCCTCCCACGTTTCTGTACCCTCACCTGTGCCCTAAGCCTTGCCGTTCCCTAACCCTAACCCTAGCCCGGAATAGAAACCCACCACCAGCCCTACACCTTTCCTTAAGCCGTTGCCTACTCCTGGCCCGTACGCTGGCACTGACCCGTGCGTCAGCACGTAGCCCGAACCTCCCACGTTTCTGTACCCTCACCTGTGCCCTAAGCCTTGCCGTTCCCTAACCCTAACCCTAGCCCGGAATAGAAACCCACCACAAGCCCTACACCTTACCTTAAGCCGTTGCCTACTCCTGGCCCGTACGCTGGCACTGACCCGTGCGTCAGCACGTAGCCTGACCCTCCCACGTTTCCGTACCCTCACCTGTGCCCTAAGCGTTGCCGTTCCCTAACCCTAACCCTAGCCCGGAATAGAAACCCACCACAAGCCCTACACCTTACCTTACGCCATACCCTACTCCTGACCCGTACGCTGGCACTGACCCGTGCGTCAGCACGTAGCCTGACCCTCCCACGTTTCCGTGCCCTCACCTGTGCCCTAAGCCTTGCCGTTCGCTAACCCTAACCCTAGCCCGGAATAGAAACCCACCACCAGCCCTACACGGTACCTTACGCCGTACCATACTCCTGACCTCTACGCTGGCACTGACCTGTGCGTCAGCACGTAGCCTGACCCTCCCACGTTTCCGTACCCTCACCTGTGCCCTAAGCCTTGCCGTTCCCTAACCCTAACCCTAGCCCCGAATGCAAATCCACCACCAGCCCTACACTTTATCCTACGCCGTTGCCTACTCCTGGCCCGTACGCTGGCACTGACCCGTGCGTCAGCACGTAGCCCGACCCTCCCACGTTTCTGTACCCTCACCTGTGCCCTAAGCCTTGCCGTTCCCTAACCCTAACCCTAGCCCGGAATAGAAACCCACCACCAGCCCTACACCTTTCCTTAAGCCGTTGCCTACTCCTGGCCCGTACGCTGGCACTGACCCGTGCGTCAGCACGTAGCCCGAACCTCCCACGTTTCTGTACCCTCACCTGTGCCCTAAGCCTTGCCGTTCCCTAACCCTAACCCTAGCCCGGAATAGAAACCCACCACAAGCCCTACACCTTACCTTAAGCCGTTGCCTACTCCTGGCCCGTACGCTGGCACTGACCCGTGTGTCAGCACGTAGCCTGACCCTCCCACGTTTCCGTACCCTCACCTGTGCCCTAAGCGTTGCCGTTCCCTAACCCTAACCCTAGCCCGGAATGGAAACCCACCACCAGCCCTACACTTTATCCTACGCCGTTGCCTACTCCTGGCCCGTATGCTGGCACTAACCCGTGCGTCAGCACGGGGCCCGAACCTCCCACGTTTCCGTACCCTCTCCTTTGCCCTAAGCCTTGCCGTTCCCTAACCCTAACCCTAGCCTGGAACGGAAATCAACCACAAGCCCTACACCTTACCTTACGCCGTACCCTACTCCTGGCCCGTACGTTGGCACTGACCAGTGCGTCAGCACGTAGCCTGACCCTCCCACGTTTCCGTACCCTCAGCTGTGCCCTAAGCCTTGCCGTTCCCTAACCCTAACCCTAGCCCGGAATGGCAACCCACCACCAGCCCTACACCTTACCTTACGCCGTACCCTATTCCTGGCCCGTACGCTGGCACTGAACCGTGCGTCAGCACGTAGCCTGACCCTCCCACGTTTCCGTACCCTCACTTGTGCCCTAAGCCTTGCCGTTCCCTAACCCTAACCCTAGCCCGGAATAGAAACCCACCACCAGCCCTACACTTTATCCTACGCCGTTGCCTACTCCTGCCCTGTACTCTGGCACTGCCCCGTGCATCAGCACGTAGCCTTACACTCTGGCGTTTCCGTACCCTCTCCTGTGCCGTAAGCCTTGCCGTTCCCTAACCCTAACCCTAGCCCAGAACGCAAATCCACCACCAGCCTACACTTTATCCTACGCCGTTGCCTACTCCTGGCCCGTACGCTGGCACTGACCCGTGCGTCAGCACGTAGCACGAGCCTCCCACGTTTCCGTACCTTCACCTGTGCCCTAAGACTTGCCGTTCCCTAACCCTAACCCTAGCCCGGAACGGAAACCCACCACCAGCCCTACACCTTACCTTACGCCATAACCTACTCCTGACCCGAACGCTGGCACTGACCCGTGCGTCAGCACGAAGCCTGACCCTCCCACGTTTCCGTACCCTCACCTGTGCCCTATGCCTTGCCGTTCCCTAACCCTAACCCTAGCCCGGAATACAAACCCACCACCAGCCCTACACCTTACCTTACGCCGTACCCTACTCCTGACCTGTACGCTGGCACTGACCTGTGCGTCAGCACATAGCCTGACCCTCCCACGTTTCCGTACCCTCACCTGTGCCCTAAGCCTTGCCGTTCCCTAACCCTAACCCTAGCCCCGAACGCAAATCCACCACCAGCCCTACACTTTATCCTACGCCGTTGCCTGCTCCTGGCCCGTACGCTGGCACTGACCCGTGCGTCAGCACGTAGCCCGACCCTCCCACGTTTCTGTACCCTCACCTGTGCCCTAAGCCTTGCCGTTCCCTAACCCTAACCCTAGCCTGGAATAGAAACCCACCACCAGCCCTACACCTTACCTTAAGCCGTTGCCTACTCCTGGCCCGTACGCTGGCACTGACCCGTGCGTCAGCACGTAGCCCGACCCTCCCACGTTTCTGTACCCTCACCTGTGCCCTAAGCCTTGCCGTTCCCTAACCCTAACCCTAGCCCGGAATAGAAACCCACCACCAGCCCTACACCTTACCTTAAGCCGTTGCCTACTCCTGGCCCGTACGCTGGCACTGACCCATGCGTCAGCACGTAGCCCGACCCTCCCACGTTTCTGTACCCTCACCTGTGCCCTAAGCCTTGCCGTTCCCTAACCCTAACCCTAGCCCGGAATAGAAACCCACCACCAGCCCTACAACTTACCTTACGCCATACCCTACTCCTGACCCGTACGCTGGCACTGACCAGTGCGTCAGCACGTAGCCTGACCCTCCCACGTTTCCGTGCCCTCACCTGTGCCCTAAGCCTTGCCGTTCGCTAACCCTAACCCTAGCCCGGAATAGAAATCCACCACCAGCCCTACACGGTACCTTACGCCGTACCATACTCCTGACCTGTACGCTGGCACTGACCTGTGCGTCAGCACGTAGCCTGACCCTCCCACGTTTCCGTAGCCTCACCTGTGCCCTAAGCCTTGCCGTTCCCTAACCCTAACCCTAGCCCCGAATGCAAATCCACCACCAGCCCTACACTTTATCCTACGCCGTTGCCTACTCCTGGCCCGTACGCTGGCACTGACCCGTGCGTCAGCACGTAGCCCGACCCTCCCACGTTTCCGTACCCTCACCTGTGCCCTAAGCCTTGTCATTCCCTAACCCTAACCCTAGCCCGGAACGCAAATCCACCACCAGCCATACACTTTATCCTACGCCGTTGCCTACTCCTGGCCCGTACGCTGGCACTGACACGTGCGTCAGCACGTAGCCCGACCCTCCCACGTTTCCGTACCCTCACCTGTGCCCTAAGCCTTGCCGTTCCCTAACCCTAACCCAAGCCTGGAACGGAAACCAACCACGAGCCCTACACCTTACCTTACGCCGTTGCTTACTCCTGGCCCGTACGCTGGCACTGACCCGAGCATCAGCACGTAGCCTGACCCTCCCACGTTTCCGTAACCTCACCTGTGCCCTAAGCCTTGCCGTTCCCTAACCCTAACACTAGCCCGGAACGGAAATCAACCACCAGCCCTACACTTTATCCTACGCCGTTGCCTACTCCTGGCCCGTACGCTGGCACTGACCCGTGCGTCAGCACGTAGCCCGACCCTCCCACGTTTCTGTACCCTCACCTGTGCCCTAAGCCTTGCCGTTCCCTAACCCTAACCCTAGCCCGGAATAGAAACCCACCACCAGCCCTACACCTTACCTTACGCCATACCCTACTCCTGACCCGTACGCTGGCACTGACCCGTGCGTCAGCACGTAGCCTGACCCTCCCACGTTTCCGTGCCCTCACCTGTGCCCTAAGCCTTGCCGTTCGCTAACCCTAACCCTAGCCCGGAATAGAAACCCACCACCAGCCCTACACGGTACCTTACGCCGTACCATACTCCTGACCTCTACGCTGGCACTGACCTGTGCGTCAGCACGTAGCCTGACCCTCCCACGTTTCCGTACCCTCACCTGTGCCCTAAGCCTTGCCGTTCCCTAACCCTAACCCTAGCCCCGAATGCAAATCCACCACCAGCCCTACACTTTATCCTACGCCGTTGCCTACTCCTGGCCCGTACGCTGGCACTGACCCGTGCGTCAGCACGTAGCCCGACCCTCCCACGTTTCTGTACCCTCACCTGTGCCCTAAGCCTTGCCGTTCCCTAACCCTAACCCTAGCCCGGAATAGAAACCCACCACCAGCCCTACACCTTTCCTTAAGCCGTTGCCTACTCCTGGCCCGTACGCTGGCACTGACCCGTGCGTCAGCACATAGCCCGACCCTCCCACGTTTCTGTACCCTCACCTGTGCCCTAAGCCTTGCAGTTCCCTAACCCTAACCCTAGCCCGGAATAGAAACCCACCACCAGCCCTACACCTTACCTTAAGCCGTTGCCTAATCCTGGCCCGTACGCTGGCACTGTCCCGTGCGTCAGCACGTAGCCCGACCCTCCCACGTTTCTGTACCCTCACCTGTGCCCTAAGCCTTGCCGTTCCCTAACCCTAACCCTAGCCCGGAATAGAAACCCACCACCAGCCCTACACCTTACCTTAAGCCGTTGCCTACTCCTGGCCCGTACGCTGGCACTGACCCGTGCGTCAGCACGTAGCCTGACCCTCCCACGTTTCCGTACCCTCACCAGTGCCCTAAGCGTTGCCGTTCCCTAACCCTAACCCTAGCCCGGAATGGAAACCCACCACCAGCCCTACACTTTATCCTACGCCGTTGCCTACTCCTGACCCGTATGCTGGCACTGACCCGTGCGTCAGCACGTAGCCCGACCCTCCCACGTTTCTGTACCTTCACCTGTGCCCTAAGCCTTGCCGTTCCCTAACCCTAACCCTAGCCCGGAATAGAAACCCACCACCAGCCCTACACTTTATCCTACGCCGTTGCCTACTCCTGGCCCATACGCTGGCACTGACCCGTGCGTCAGCACGTAGCCTGACCCTCCCACGTTTCCGTACCCTCACCTGTGCCCTAAGCCTTGCCGTTCCCTAACCCTAACCCTAGCCGGGAATAGAAAGCCACCACCAGCCCTACACCTTACCTTACGCCGTACCCTACTCCTGGCCCGTACGCTGGCACTGACACGTGCGTCAGCACGTAGCCTGACCCTCCCACGTTTCCGTACCCTCACCTGTGCCCTAAGCCTTGTCATTCCCTAACCCTAACCCTAGCCCGGAATAGAAACCCACCACCAGCCCTACACTTTTCCTTACGCCGTACCCTACTCCTGACCTGTACGCTGGCACTGACCTGTGCGTCAGCAGGTAGCCTGACCCTCCCACGTTTCCGTACCCTCACCTGTGCCCTAAGCCTTGTCATTCCCTAACCCTAACCCTAGCCCGGAACGCAAATCCACCACCAGCCATACACTTTATCCTACGCCGTTGCCTACTCCTGGCCCGTACGCTGGCACTGACCCGTGCGTCAGCACGTAGCCCGACCCTCCCACGTTTCCGTACCCTCACCTGTGCCCTAAGCCTTGTCATTCCCTAACCCTAACCCTAGCCCGGAACGCAAATCCACCACCAGCCATACACTTTATCCTACACCGTTGCCTACTCCTGGCCCGTACGCTGGCACTGACACGTGCGTCAGCACGTAGCCCGACCCTCCCACGTTTCCGTACCCTCACCTGTGCCCTAAGCCTTGCCGTTCCCTAACCCTAACCCAAGCCTGGAACGGAAACCAACCACGAGCCCTACACCTTACCTTACGCCGTTGCTTACTCCTGGCCCGTACGCTGGCACTGACCCGAGCGTCAGCACGTAGCCTGACCCTCCCACGTTTCCGTAACCTCACCTGTGCCCTAAGCCTTGCCGTTCCCTAACCCTAACACTAGCCCGGAACGGAAATCAACCACCAGCCCTACACTTTATCCTACGCCGTTGCCTACTCCTGGCCCGTACGCTGGCACTGACCCATGCGTCAGCACGTAGCCCGACCCTCCCACGTTTCTGTACCCTCACCTGTGCCCTAAGCCTTGCTGTTCCCTAACCCTAACCCTAGCCCGGAATAGAAACCCACCACCAGCCCTACACCTTACCTTACGCCATACCCTACTCCTGACCCGTACGCTGGCACTGACCCGTGCGTCAGCACGTAGCCTGACCCTCCCACGTTTCCGTGCCCTCACCTGTGCCCTAAGCCTTGCCGTTCGCTAACCCTAACCCTAGCCCGGAATAGAAACCCACCACCAGCCCTACACGGTACCTTACGCCGTACCATACTCCTGACCTCTACGCTGGCACTGACCTGTGCGTCAGCACGTAGCCTGACCCTCCCACGTTTCCGTACCCTCACCTGTGCCCTAAGCCTTGCCGTTCCCTAACCCTAACCCTAGCCCCGAATGCAAATCCACCACCAGCCCTACACTTTATCCTACGCCGTTGCCTACTCCTGGCCCGTACGCTGGCACTGACCCGTGCGTCAGCACGTAGCCCGACCCTCCCACGTTTCTGTACCCTCACCTGTGCCCTAAGCCTTGCCGTTCCCTAACCCTAAACCTAGCCCGGAATAGAAACCCACCACCAGCCCTACACCTTTCCTTAAGCCGTTGCCTACTCCTGGCCCGTACGCTGGCACTGACCCGTGCGTCAGCACATAGCCCGACCCTCCCACGTTTCTTTACCCTCACCTGTGCCCTAAGCCTTGCAGTTCCCTAACCCTAACCCTAGCCCGGAATAGAAACCCACCACCAGCCCTACACCTTACCTTAAGCCGTTGCCTAATCCTGGCCCGTACGCTGGCACTGTCCCGTGCGTCAGCACGTAGCCCAACCCTCCCACGTTTCTGTACCCTCACCTGTGCCCTAAGCCTTGCCGTTCCCTAACCCTAACCCTAGCCCGGAATAGAAACCCACCACCAGCCCTACACCTTACCTTAAGCCGTTGCCTACTCCTGGCCCGTACGCTGGCACTGACCCGTGCGTCAGCACGTAGCCTGACCCTCCCACGTTTCCGTACCCTCACCAGTGCCCTAAGCGTTGCCGTTCCCTAACCCTAACCCTAGCCCGGAATGGAAACCCACCACCAGCCCTACACTTTATCCTACGCCGTTGCCTACTCCTGACCCGTATGCTGGCACTGACCCGTGCGTCAGCACGTAGCCCGACCCTCCCACGTTTCTGTACCTTCACCTGTGCCCTAAGCCTTGCCGTTCCCTAACACTAACCCTAGCCCGGAATAGAAACCCACCACCAGCCCTACACTTTATCCTACGCCGTTGCCTACTCCTGGCCCATACGCTGGCACTGACCCGTGCGTCAGCACGTAGCCTGACCCTCCCACGTTTCCGTACCCTCACCTGTGCCCTAAGCCTTGCCGTTCCCTAACCCTAACCCTAGCCGGGAATAGAAAGCCACCACCAGCCCTACACCTTACCTTACGCCGTACCCTACTCCTGGCCCGTACGCTGGCACTGACACGTGCGTCAGCACGTAGCCTGACCCTCCCACGTTTCCGTACCCTCACCTGTGCCCTAAGCCTTGCCGTTCCCTAACCCTAACCCTAGCCCGGAATAGAAACCCACCACCAGCCCTACACTTTTCCTTACGCCGTACCCTACTCCTGACCTGTACGCTGGCACTGACCTGTGCGTCAGCACGTAGCCTGACCCTCCCACGTTTCCGTACCCTCACCTGTGCCCTAAGCCTTGTCATTCCCTAACCCTAACCCTAGCCCGGAACGCAAATCCACCACCAGCCATACACTTTATCCTACGCCGTTGCCTACTCCTGGCCCGTACGCTGGCACTGACACGTGCGTCAGCACGTAGCCCGACCCTCCCACGTTTCCGTACCCTCACCTGTGCCCTAAGCCTTGCCGTTCCCTAACCCTAACCCAAGCCTGGAACGGAAACCAACCACGAGCCCTACACCTTACCTTACGCCGTTGCTTACTCCTGGCCCGTACGCTGGCACTGACCCGAGCGTCAGCACGTAGCCTGACCCTCCCACGTTTCCGTAACCTCACCTGTGCCCTAAGCCTTGCCGTTCCCTAACCCTAACACTAGCCCGGAACGGAAATCAACCACCAGCCCTACACTTTATCCTACGCCATTGCCTACTCCTGGCCCGTACGCTGGCACTGACCCGTGCGTCAGCACGTAGCCCGACCCTCCCACGTTTCTGTACCCTCACCTGTGCCCTAAGCCTTGCCGTTCCCTAACCCTAACCCTAGCCCGGAATAGAAACCCACCACCAGCCCTACACCTTACCTTACGCCATACCCTACTCCTGACCCGTACGCTGGCACTGACCCATGCGTCAGCACGTAGCCTGAACCTCCCACGTTTCCGTGCCCTCACCTGTGCCCTAAGCCTTGCCGTTCGCTAACCCTAACCCTAGCCCGGAATAGAAACCCACCACCAGCCCTACACGGTACCTTACACCGTACCATACTCCTGACCTCTACGCTGGCACTGACCTGTGCGTCAGCACGTAGCCTGACCCTCCCACGTTTCCGTACCCTCACCTGTGCCCTAAGCCTTGCCGTTCCCTAACCCTAACCCTAGCCCCGAATGCAAATCCACCACCAGCCCTACACTTTATCCTACGCCGTTGCCTACTCCTGGCCCGTACGCTGGCACTGACCCGTGCGTCAGCACGTAGCCCGACCCTCCCACGTTTCTGTACCCTCACCTGTGCCCTAAGCCTTGCCGTTCCCTAACCCTAACCCTAGCCCGGAATAGAAACCCACCACCAGCCCTACACCTTTCCTTAAGCCGTTGCCTACTCCTGGCCTGTACGCTGGCACTGACCCGTGCGTCAGCACGTAGCCCGAACCTCCCACGTTTCTGTACCCTCACCTGTGCCCTAAGCCTTGCCGTTCCCTAACCCTAACCCTAGCCCGGAATAGAAACCCACCACAAGCCCTACACCTTACCTTAAGCCGTTGCCTACTCCTGGCCCGTACGCTGGCACTGACCCGTGTGTCAGCACGTAGCCTGACCCTCCCACGTTTCCGTACCCTCACCTGTGCCCTAAGCGTTGCCGTTCCCTAACCCTAACCCTAGCCCGGAATGGAAACCCACCACCAGCCCTACACTTTATCCTACGCCGTTGCCTACTCCTGGCCCGTATGCTGGCACTAACCCGTGCGTCAGCACGGGGCCCGAACCTCCCACGTTTCCGTACCCTCTCCTTTGCCCTAAGCCTTGCCGTTCCCTAACCCTAACCCTAGCCTGGAACGGAAATCAACCACAAGCCCTACACCTTACCTTACGCCGTACCCTACTCCTGGCCCGTACGTTGGCACTGACCAGTGCGTCAGCACGTAGCCTGACCCTCCCACGTTTCCGTACCCTCAGCTGTGCCCTAAGCCTTGCCGTTCCCTAACCCTAACCCTAGCCCGGAATGGAAACCCACCACCAGCCCTACACCTTACCTTACGCCGTACCCTATTCCTGGCCCGTACGCTGGCACTGAACCGTGCGTCAGCACGTAGCCTGACCCTCCCACGTTTCCGTACCCTCACTTGTGCCCTAAGCCTTGCCGTTCCCTAACCCTAACCCTAGCCCGGAATAGAAACCCACCACCAGCCCTACACTTTATCCTACGCCGTTGCCTACTCCTGGCCTGTACTCTGGCACTGCCCCGTGCATCAGCACGTAGCCTTACACTCTGGCGTTTCCGTACCCTCTCCTGTGCCGTAAGCCTTGCCGTTCCCTAACCCTAACCCTAGCCCAGAACGCAAATCCACCACCAGCCTACACTTTATCCTACGCCGTTGCCTACTCCTGGCCCGTACGCTGGCACTGACCCGTGCGTCAGCACGTAGCACGAGCCTCCCACGTTTCCGTACCTTCACCTGTGCCCTAAGCCTTGCCGTTCCCTAACCCTAACCCTAGCCCGGAACGGAAACCCACCACCAGCCCTACACCTTACCTTACGCCATAACCTACTCCTGACCCGAACGCTGGCACTGACCCGTGCGTCAGCACGAAGCCTGACCCTCCCACGTTTCCGTACCCTCACCTGTGCCCTATGCCTTGCCGTTCCCTAACCCTAACCCTAGCCCGGAATACAAACCCACCACCAGCCCTACACCTTACCTTACGCCGTACCCTACTCCTGACCTGTACGCTGGCACTGACCTGTGCGTCAGCACATAGCCTGACCCTCCCACGTTTCCGTACCCTCACCTGTGCCCTAAGCCTTGCCGTTCCCTAACCCTAACCCTAGCCCCGAACGCAAATCCACCACCAGCCCTACACTTTATCCTACGCCGTTGCCTGCTCCTGGCCCGTACGCTGGCACTGACCCGTGCGTCAGCACGTAGCCCGACCCTCCCACGTTTCTGTACCCTCACCTGTGCCCTAAGCCTTGCCGTTCCCTAACCCTAACCCTAGCCTGGAATAGAAACCCACCACCAGCCCTACACCTTACCTTAAGCCGTTGCCTACTCCTGGCCCGTACGCTGGCACTGACCCGTGCGTCAGCACATAGCCCGACCCTCCCACGTTTCTGTACCCTCACCTGTGCCCTAAGCCTTGCAGTTCCCTAACCCTAATCCTAGCCCGGAATAGAAACCCACCACCAGCCCTACACCTTACCTTAAGCCGTTGCCTAATCCTGGCCCGTACGCTGGCACTGTCCCGTGCGTCAGCACGTAGCCCGACCCTCCCACGTTTCTGTACCCTCACCTGTGCCCTAAGCCTTGCCGTTCCCTAACCCTAACCCTAGCCCGGAATAGAAACCCACCACCAGCCCTACACCTTACCTTAAGCCGTTGCCTACTCCTGGCCCGTACGCTGGCACTGACCCGTGCGTCAGCACGTAGCCTGACCCTCCCACGTTTCCGTACCACACCAGTGCCCTAAGCGTTGCCGTTCCCTAACCCTAACCCTAGCCCGGAATGGAAACCCACCACCAGCCCTACACTTTATCCTACGCCGTTGCCTACTCCTGACCCGTATGCTGGCACTGACCCGTGCGTCAGCACGTAGCCCGACCCTCCCACGTTTCTGTACCCTCACCTGTGCCCTAAGCCTTGCCGTTCCCTAACCCTAACCCTAGCCCGGAATAGAAAGCCACCACCAGCCCTACACTTTATCCTACGCCGTTGCCTACTCCTGGCCCATACGCTGGCACTGACCCGTGCGTCAGCACGTAGCCTGACCCTCCCACGTTTCCGTACCCTCACCTGTGCCCTAAGCCTTGCCGTTCCCTAACCCTAACCCTAGCCGGGAATAGAAAGCCACCACCAGCCCTACACCTTACCTTACGCCGTACCCTACTCCTGGCCCGTACGCTGGCACTGACATGTGCGTCAGCACGTAGCCTGACCCTCCCACGTTTCCGTACCCTCACCTGTGCCCTAAGCCTTGCCGTTCCCTAACCCTAACCCTAGCCCGGAATAGAAACCCACCACCAGCCCTACACTTTTCCTTACGCCGTACCCTACTCCTGACCTGTACGCTGGCACTTACCTGTGCGTCAGCACGTAGCCTGACCCTCCCACGTTTCCGTACCCTCACCTGTGCCCTAAGCCTTGTCATTCCCTAACCCTAACCCTAGCCCGGAACGCAAATCCACCACCAGCCATACACTTTATCCTACGCCGTTGCCTACTCCTGGCCCGTACGCTGGCACTGACACGTGCGTCAGCACGTAGCCCGACCCACCCACGTTTCCGTACCCTCACCTGTGCCCTAAGCCTTGCCGTTCCCTAACCCTAACCCAAGCCTGGAACGGAAACCAACCACGAGCCCTACACCTTACCTTACGCCGTTGCTTACTCCTGGCCCGTACGCTGGCACTGACCCGAGCGTCAGCACGTAGCCTGACCCTCCCACGTTTCCGTAACCTCACCTGTGCCCTAAGCCTTGCCGTTCCCTAACCCTAACACTAGCCCGGAACAGAAGTCAACCACCAGCCCTACACTTTATCCTACGCCGTTGCCTACTCCTGGCCCGTACGCTGGCACTGACCCGTGCGTCAGCACGTAGCCCGACCCTCCCACGTATCTGTACCCTCACCTGTGCCCTAAGCCTTGCCGTTCCCTAACCCTAACCCTAGCCCGGAATAGAAACCCACCACCAGCCCTACACCTTACCTTACGCCATACCCTACTCCTGACCCGTACGCTGGCACTGACCCGTGCGTCAGCACGTAGCCTGACCCTCCCACGTTTCCGTGCCCTCACCTGTGCCCTAAGCCTTGCCGTTCGCTAACCCTAACCCTAGCCCGGAATAGAAACCCACCACCAGCCCTACACGGTACCTTACGCCGTACCATACTCCTGACCTCTACGCTGGCACTGACCTGTGCGTCAGCACGTAGCCTGACCCTCCCACGTTTCCGTACCCTCACCTGTGCCCTAAGCCTTGCCGTTCCCTAACCCTAACCCTAGCCCCGAATGCAAATCCACCACCAGCCCTACACTTTATCCTACGCCGTTGCCTACTCCTGGCCCGTACGCTGGCACTGACCCGTGCGTCAGCACGTAGCCCGAACCTCCCACGTTTCTGTACCCTCACCTGTGCCCTAAGCCTTGCCGTTCCCTAACCCTAACCCTAGCCCGGAATAGAAACCCACCACAAGCCCTACACCTTACCTTAAGCCGTTGCCTACTCCTGGCCCGTACGCTGGCACTGACCCGTGTGTCAGCACGTAGCCTGACCCTCCCACGTTTCCGTACCCTCACCTGTGCCCTAAGCGTTGCCGTTCCCTAACCCTAACCCTAGCCCGGAATGGAAACCCACCACCAGCCCTACACTTTATCCTACGCCGTTGCCTACTCCTGGCCCGTATGCTGGCACTAACCCATGCGTCAGCACGGGGCCCGAACCTCCCACGTTTCCGTACCCTCTCCTTTGCCCTAAGCCTTGCCGTTCCCTAACCCTAACCCTAGCCTGGAACGGAAATCAACCACAAGCCCTACACCTTACCTTACGCCGTACCCTACTCCAGGCCCGTACGTTGGCACTGACCAGTGCGTCAGCACGTAGCCTGACCCTCCCACGTTTCCGTACCCTCAGCTGTGCCCTAAGCCTTGCCGTTCCCTAACCCTAACCCTAGCCCGGAATGGAAACCCACCACCAGCCCTACACCTTACCTTACGCCGTACCCTATTCCTGGCCTGTACGCTGGCACTGAACCGTGCGTCAGCACGTAGCCTGACCCTCCCACGTTTCCGTACCCTCACTTGTGCCCTAAGCCTTGCCGTTCCCTAACCCTAACCCTAGCCCGGAATAGAAACCCACCACCAGCCCTACACTTTATCCTACGCCGTTGCCTACTCCTGGCCTGTACTCTGGCACTGCCTCGTGCATCAGCACGTAGCCTTACACTCTGGCGTTTCCGTACCCTCTCCTGTGCCGTAAGCCTTGCCGTTCCCTAACCCTAACCCTAGCCCAGAACGCAAATCCACCACCAGCCTACACTTTATCCTACGCCGTTGCCTACTCCTGGCCCGTACGCTGGCACTGACCCGTGCGTCAGCACGTAGCACGAGCCTCCCACGTTTCCGTACCTTCACCTGTGCCCTAAGCCTTGCCGTTCCCTAACCCTAACCCTAGCCCGGAACGGAAACCCACCACCAGCCCTACACCTTACCTTACGCCATAACCTACTCCTGACCCGAACGCTGGCACTGACCCGTGCGTCAGCACGAAGCCTGACCCTCCCACGTTTCCGTACCCTCACCTGTGCCCTATGCCTTGCCGTTCCCTAACCCTAACCCTAGCCCGGAATACAAACCCACCACCAGCCCTACACCTTACCTTACGCCGTACCCTACTCCTGACCTGTACGCTGGCACTGACCTGTGCGTCAGCACATAGCCTGACCCTCCCACGTTTCCGTACCCTCACCTGTGCCCTAAGCCTTGCCGTTCCCTAACCCTAACCCTAGCCCCGAACGCAAATCCACCACCAGCCCTACACTTTATCCTACGCCGTTGCCTGCTCCTGGCCCATACGCTGGCACTGACCCGTGCGTCAGCACGTAGCCCGACCCTCCCACGTTTCTGTACCCTCACCTGTGCCCTAAGCCTTGCCGTTCCCTAACCCTAACCCTAGCCTGGAATAGAAACCCACCACCAGCCCTACACCTTACCTTAAGCCGTTGCCTACTCCTGGCCCGTACGCTGGCACTGACCCGTGCGTCAGCACGTAACCCGACCCTCCCACGTTTCTGTACCCTCACCTGTGCCCTAAGCCTTGCCGTTCCCTAACCCTAACCATAGCCCGGAATAGAAACCCACCACCAGCCCTACACCTTACCTTAAGCCGTTGCCTACTCCTGGCCCGTACGCTGGCACTGACCCATGCGTCAGCACGTAGCCCGACCCTCCCACGTTTCTGTACCCTCACCTGTGCCCTAAGCCTTGCCGTTCCCTAACCCTAATCCTAGCCCGGAATAGAAACCCACCACCAGCCCTACAACTTACCTTACGCCATACCCTACTCCTGACCCGTACGCTGGCACTGACCAGTGCGTCAGCACGTAGCCTGACCCTCCCACGTTTCCGTACCCTCACCTGTGCCGTAAGCGTTGCCGTTCCCTAACCCTAACCCTAGCCCGGAATGGAAACCCACCACCAGCCCTACACTTTATCCTACGCCGTTGCCTACTCCTG
The DNA here is from genome assembly GCF_964165515.1 of Mesoplodon bidens. Classification (NCBI taxonomy): domain Eukaryota; kingdom Metazoa; phylum Chordata; class Mammalia; order Artiodactyla; family Ziphiidae; genus Mesoplodon; species Mesoplodon bidens. The sequence goes on from NW_027671378.1 coordinate 80,879, forward strand.
GCCCGTACGCTGGCACTGACACGTGCGTCAGCACGTAGCCCGACCCTCCCACGTTTCCGTACCCTCACCTGTGCCCTAAGCCTTGCCGTTCCCTAACCCTAACCCAAGCCTGGAACGGAAACCAACCACGAGCCCTACACCTTACCTTACGCCGTTGCTTACTCCTGGCCCGTACGCTGGCACTGACCCGAGGGTCAGCACGTAGCCTGACCCTCCCACGTTTCCGTAACCTCACCTGTGCCCTAAGCCTTGCCGTTCCCTAACCCTAACACTAGCCCGGAACGGAAATCAACCACCAGCCCTACACTTTATCCTACGCCGTTGCCTACTCCTGGCCCGTACGCTGGCACTGACCCGTGCGTCAGCACGTAGCCCGACCCTCCCACGTTTCTGTACCCTCACCTGTGCCCTAAGCCTTGCCGTTCCATAACCATAACCCTAGCCCGGAATAGAAACCCACCACCAGCCCTACAACTTACCTTACGCCATACCCTACTCCTGACCCGTACGCTGGCGCTGACAAGTGCGTCAGCACGTAGCCTGACCCTCCCACGTTTCCGTGCCCTCACCTGTGCCCTAAGCCTTGCCGTTCGCTAACCCTAACCCTAGCCCGGAATAGAAATCCACCACCAGCCCTACACGGTGCCTTACGCCGTACCATACTCCTGACCCGTACGCTGGCACTGACCTGTGCGTCAGCACGTAGCCTGACCCTCCCACGTTTCCGTACCGTCACCTGTGCCCTAAGCCTTGCCGTTCCCTAACCCTAACCCTAGCCCCGAATGCAAATCCACCACCAGCCCTACACTTTATCCTACGCCGTTGCCTACTCCTGGCCCGTACGCTGGCACTGACCCGTGCGTCAGCACGTAGCCCGACCCTCCCACGTTTCTGTACCCTCACCTGTGCCCTAAGCCTTGCCGTTCCCTAACCCTAACCCTAGCCCGGAATAGAAACCCACCACCAGCCCTACACCTTACCTTAAGCCGTTGCCTACTCCTGGCCCGTACGCTGGCACTGACCCGTGCGTCAGCACGTAGCCCGAACCTCCCACGTTTCTGTACCCTCACCTGTTCCCTAAGCCTTGCCGTTCCCTAACCCTAACCCTAGCCCGGAATAGAAACCCACCACAAGCCCTACACCTTACCTTAAGCTGTTGCCTACTCCTGGCCCGTACGCTGGCACTGACCCGTGCGTCAGCACGTAGCCTGACCCTCCCACGTTTCCGTACCCTCACCTGTGCCCTAAGCGTTGCCGTTCCCTAACCCTAACCCTAGCCCGGAATGGAAACCCACCACCAGCCCTACACTTTATCCTATGCCGTTGCCTACTCCTGGCCCGTATGCTGGCACTAACCCGTGCGTCAGCACGGGGCCCGAATCTCCCACGTTTCCGTACCCTCTCCTTTGCCCTAAGCCTTGCCGTTCCCTAACCCTAACCCTAGCCTGGAACGGAAATCAACCACAAGCCCTACACCTTATCTTACGCCGTACCCTACTCCTGGCCCGTACGTTGGCACTGACCAGTGCGTCAGCACGTAGCCTGACCCTCCCACGTTTCCGTACCCTCAGCTGTGCCCTAAGCCTTGCCGTTCCCTAACCCTAACCCTAGCCCGGAATGGAAACCCACCACCAGCCCTACACCTTACCTTACGCCGTACCCTATTCCTGGCCCGTACGCTGGCACTGAACCGTGCGTCAGCACGTAGCCTGACCCTCCCACGTTTCCGTACCCTCACTTGTGCCCTAAGCCTTGCCGTTCCCTAACCCTAACCCTAGCCCGGAATAGAAACCCACCACCAGCCCTACACTTTATCCTACGCCGTTGCCTACTCCTGGCCTGTACTCTGGCACTGCCCCGTGCATCAGCACGTAGCCTTACACTCTGGCGTTTCCGTACCCTCTCCTGTGCCGTTAGCCTTGCCGTTCCCTAACCCTAACCCTAGCCCGGAATAGAAACCCACCACCAGCCCTACACTTTTCCTTACGCCATACCCTACTCCTGACCTGTACGCTGGCACTGACCTGTGCGTCAGCACGTAGCCTGACCCTCCCACGTTTCCGTACCCTCACCTGTGCCCTAAGCCTTGTCATTCCCTAACCCTAACCCTAGCCCGGAACGCAAATCCACCACCAGCCATACACTTTATCCTACGCCGTTGCCTACTCCTGGCCCGTACGCTGGCACTGACACGTGCGTCAGCACGTAGCCCGACCCTCCCACGTTTCCGTACCCTCACCTGTGCCCTAAGCCTTGCCGTTCCCTAACCCTAACCCAAGCCTGGAACGGAAACCAACCACGAGCCCTACACCTTACCTTACGCCGTTGCTTACTCCTGGCCCGTACGCTGGCACTGACCCGAGCGTCAGCACGTAGCCTGACCCTCCCACGTTTCCGTAACCTCACCTGTGCCCTAAGCCTTGCCGTTCCCTAACCCTAACACTAGCCCGGAACGGAAATCAACCACCAGCCCTACACTTTATCCTACGCCGTTGCCTACTCCTGACCCGTACGCTGGCACTGACCCGTGCGTCAGCACGTAGCCCGACCCTCCCACGTTTCTGTACCCTCACCTGTGCCCTAAGCCTTGCCGTTCCCTAACCCTAAACCTAGCCCGGAATAGAAACCCACCACCAGCCCTACAACTTACCTTACGCCATACCCTACTCCTGACCCGTACGCTGGCACTGACCAGTGCTTCAGCACGTAGCCTGACCCTCCCACGTTTCCGTACCCTCACCTGTGCCCTAAGCGTTGCCGTTCCCTAACCCTAACCCTAGCCCGGAATGGAAACCCACCACCAGCCCTACACTTTATCCTACGCCGTTGCCTACTCCTGGCCCGTATGCTGGCACTAACCCGTGCGTCAGCACGGGGCCCGAACCTCCCACGTTTCCGTACCCTCTCCTTTGCCCTAAGCCTTGCCGTTCCCTAACCCTAACCCTAGCCTGGAACGGAAATCAACCACAAGCCCTACACCTTACCTTACGCCGTACCCTCCTCCTGGCCCGTACGTTGGCACTGACCAGTGCGTCAGCACGTAGCCTGACCCTCCCACGTTTCCGTACCCTCAGCTGTGCCCTAAGCCTTGCCGTTCCCTAACCCTAACCCTAGCCCGGAATGGAAACCCACCACCAGCCCTACACCTTACCTTACGCCGTACCCTATTCCTGGCCCGTACGCTGGCACTGAACCGTGCGTCAGCACGTAGCCTGACCCTCCCACGTTTCCGTACCCTCACTTGTGCCCTAAGCCTTGCCGTTCCCTAACCCTAACCCTAGCCCGGAATAGAAACCCACCACCAGCCCTACACTTTATCCTACGCCGTTGCCTACTCCTGCCCTGTACTCTGGCACTGCCCCGTGCATCAGCACGTAGCCTTACACTCTGGCGTTTCCGTACCCTCTCCTGTGCCGTAAGCCTTGCCGTTCCCTAACCCTAACCCTAGCCCAGAACGCAAATCCACCACCAGCCTACACTTTATCCTACGCCGTTGCCTACTCCTGGCCCGTACGCTGGCACTGACCCGTGCGTCAGCACGTAGCACGAGCCTCCCACGTTTCCGTACCTTCACCTGTGCCCTAAGCCTTGCCGTTCCCTAACCCTAACCCTAGCCCGGAACGGAAACCCACCACCAGCCCTACACCTTACCTTACGCCATAACCTACTCTTGACCCGAACGCTGGAACTGACCCGTGCGTCAGCACGAAGCCTGACCCTCCCACGTTTCCGTACCCTCACCTGTGCCCTATGCCTTGCCGTTCCCTAACCCTAACCCTAGCCCGGAATAGAAACCCACCACCAGCCCTACACCTTACCTTACGCCGTACCCTACTCCTGACCTGTACGCTGGCACTGACCTGTGCGTCAGCACGTAGCCTGACCCTCCCACGTTTCCGTACCCTCACCTGTGCCCTAAGCCTTGCCGTTCCCTAACCCTAACCCTAGCCCCGAACGCAAATCCACCACCAGCCCTACACTTTATCCTACGCCGTTGCCTGCTCCTGGCCCGTACGCTGGCACTGACCCGTGCGTCAGCACGTAGCCCGACCCTCCCACGTTTCTGTACCCTCACCTGTGCCCTAAGCCTTGCCGTTCCCTAACCCTAACCCTAGCCCGGAATAGAAACCCACCACCAGCCCTACACTTTACCTTAAGCCGTTGCCTACTCCTGGCCCGTACGCTGGCACTGACCCGTGCGTCAGCACGTAGCCCGACCCTCCCACGTTTCTGTACCCTCACCTATGCCCTAAGCCTTGCCGTTCCCTAACCCTAACCCTAGCCCGGAATAGAAACCCACCACCAGCCCTACACCTTACCTTAAGCCGTTGCCTACTCCTGGCCCGTACGCTGGCACTGACCCATGCATCAGCACGTAGACTGACCCTCCCACGTTTCCGTACCCTCACCTGTGCCCTAAGCGTTGCCGTTCCCTAACCCTAACCCTAGCCCGGAATGGAAATCCACCACCAGCCCTACACTTCATCCTACGTTGTTGCCTACTCCTGACCCGTATGCTGGCACTAACCCGTGCGTCAGCACGTAGCCCGACCCTCCCACGTTTCTGTACCCTCACCTGTGCCCTAAGCCTTGCCGTTCCCTAACCCTAACCCTAGCCCGGAATAGAAACCCACCACCAGCCCTACACCCTAAGCCGTTGCCTACTCCTGGCCCGTACGTTGGCACTGACCCATGCGTCAGCACGTAGCCTGACCCTCCCACGTTTCCGTACCCTCACCTGTGCCCTAAGCCTTGCCGTTCCCTAACCCTAACCCTAGCCCGGAATAGAAAGCCACCACCAGCCCTACACCTTACCTTACGCCGTACCCTACTCCTGACCCGTACGCTGGCACTGACACGTGCGTCAGCACGTAGCCTGACCCTCCCACGTTTCCGTACCCTCACCTGTGCCCTAAGCCTTGCCGTTCCCTAACCCTAACCCTAGCCCGGAATAGAAACCCACCACCAGCCCTACACTTTTCCTTACGCCGTACCCTACTCCTGACCTGTACACTGGCACTGAGCTGTGCGTCAGCACGTAGCCTGACCCTGCCACGTTTCCGTACCCTCACCTGTGCCCTAAGCCTTGCCGTTCCCTTACCCTAACCCTAGCCCGGAACGCAAATCCACCACCAGCCATACACTTTATCCTACGCCGTTGCCTACTCCTGGCCCGTACGCTGGCACTGACACGTGCGTCAGCACGTAGCCCGACCCTCCCACGTTTCCGTACCCTCACCTGTGCCCTAAGCCTTGCCGTTCCCTAACCCTAACCCTAGCCTGGAACGGAAAACAAACACCAGCCCTACACCTTACCTTACGCCGTTGCTTACTCCTGGCCCGTACGCTGGCACTGACCCGTGCGTCAGCACGTAGCCTGACCCTCCCACGTTTCCGTAACCTCACCTGTGCCCTAAGCCTTGCCGTTCCCTAACCCTAACACTAGCCCGGAACGGAAATCAACCACCAGCCCTACACTTTATCCTACGCCGTTGCATACTCCTGGCCCGTACGCTGGCACTGACCCGTGCGTCAGCACGTAGCCCGACCCTCCCACGTTTCCGTACCCTCACCTGTGCCCTAAGCCTTGCCGTTCCCTAACCCTAACCCTAGCCTGGAACGGAAACCAACCACCAGCCCTACACCTTTCCTTACGCCGTTGCCTACTCCTGGCACGTATTCTGGCACTGACCCGTGCGTCAGCACGTAGCCTGAACCTCCCACGTTTCCGTACCCTCACCTGTGCCCTAAGCCTTGCCTTTCCCTAATGCTAACCCTAGCACGGAATGAAAACCCACCACCAGCCCTACACCTCACCCTACGCCGTTGCCTAGTCCTGGCCTGTACTCTGGCACTGACCCGTGCATCAGCACGTAGCCTTACCCTCCCGCGTTTCCGTACCCTGACCTGTGCCCTAAGCCTTGCCGTTCCCTAACCCTAACCCTAGCCCAGAACGCAAATCCACCACCAGCCGTACACTTTATCCTACGCCGTTGCCTACTCCTGGCCCGTACGCTGGCACTGACCCGTGCGTCTGCACGTAGCCCGACCCTCCCACGTTTCCGTACCCTCACCTGTGCCCTAAGCCTTGCCGTTCCCTAACCCTAACCCTAGCCTGGAACGGAAAACAACAACCAGCCCTACACCTTACCTTACGCCGCTGCCTACACCTGGCCCGTATGCTGGCACTGACCCGTGCGTCAGCACGTAGCCTGACCCTCCCACGTTTCCGTACCCTCACCTGTGCCCTAAGCCTTGCCGTTCCCTAACCCTAACCCTAGCCCGGAATGGAAACCCACCACCAGCCCTACACCTTACCCTACGCCGTTGCCTACTCCTGGCCTGTACTCTGGCACTGCCCCGTGCATCAGCACGTAGCCTTACACTCTGGCGTTTCCGTACCCTCTCCTGTGCCCTAAGCCTTGCCGTTCCCTAACCCTTACCCTAGCCCAGAACGCAAATCCACCACCAGCCTACACTTTATCCTACGCCGTTGCCTACTCCTGGCCCGTACGCTGGCACTGACCCGTGCGTCAGCACGTAGCACGAGCCTCCCACGTTTCCGTACCTTCACCTGTGCCCTAAGCCTTGCCGTTCCCTAACCCTAACCCTAGCCCGGAACGGAAACCCACCACCAGCCTGACACCTTACATTACGCCGTACCCTATTCCTGGCCCGTACGCTGGCACTGAACCGTGCGTCAGCACGTAGCCTGACCCTCCCACGTTTCCGTACCCTCACCTGTGCCCTAAGCCATGCCGTTCCCTAACCCTAACCCTAGCCCAGAACGCAAATCCACCACCAGCCTACACTTTATCCTACGCCGTTGCCTACTCCTGGCCCGTACGCTGGCACTGACCCGTGCGACAACACGTAGCCCGACCCTCCCACGTTTCCGTACCCTCACCTGTGCCCTAAGCCTTGCCGTTCCCTAACCCTAACCCAAGCCCGGAATAGAAACCCACCACCAGCTCTACACCTTACCTTACGCCATAACCTACTCCTGACCCGTACGCTGGCACTGACCCGTGCGTCAGCACGTAGACTGACCCTCCCACGTTTCCGTACCCTCACCTGTGCCCTATGCCTTGCCGTTCCCTAACCCTAACCCTAGCCTGGAATAGAAACCCACCACCAGCCCTACACCTTACCTTACGCCGTACCCTACTCCTGACCTGTACGCTGGCACTGACCTGTGCGTCAGCACGTAGCCTGACCGTCCCACGTTTCCGTACCCTCACCTGTGCCCTAAGCCTTGCCGTTCCCTAACCCTAACCCTAGCCCCGAACGCAAATCCACCACCAGCCCTACACTTTATCCTACGCCGTTGCCTACTCCTGGCCCGTACGCTGGCACTGACCCGTGCGTCAGCACATAGCCCGACCCTCCCACGTTTCTGTACCCTCACCTGTGCCCTAAGCCTTGCAGTTCCCTAACCCTAACCCTAGCCCGGAATAGAAACCCACCACCAGCCCTACACCTTACCTTAAGCCGTTGCCTAATCCTGGCCCGTACGCTGGCACTGTCCCGTGCGTCAGCACGTAGCCCGACCCTCCCACGTTTCTGTACCCTCACCTGTGCCCTAAGCCTTGCCGTTCCCTAACCCTAACCCTAGCCCGGAATAGAAACCCACCACCAGCCCTACACCTTACCTTAAGCCGTTGCCTACTCCTGGCCCGTACGCTGGCACTGACCCGTGCGTCAGCACGTAGCCTGACCCTCCCACGTTTCCGTACCCTCACCAGTGCCCTAAGCGTTGCCGTTCCCTAACCCTAACCCTAGCCCGGAATGGAAACCCACCACCAGCCCTACACTTTATCCTACGCCGTTGCCTACTCCTGACCCGTATGCTGGCACTGACCCGTGCGTCAGCACGTAGCCCGACCCTCCCACGTTTCTGTACCCTCACCTGTGCCCTAAGCCTTGCCGTTCCCTAACCCTAACCCTAGCCCGGAATAGAAACCCACCACCAGCCCTACACTTTATCCTACGCCGTTGCCTACTCCTGGCCCATACGCTGGCACTGACCCGTGCGTCAGCACGTAGCCTGACCCTCCCACTTTTCCGTACCCTCACCTGTGCCCTAAGCCTTGCCGTTCCCTAACCCTAACCCTAGACGGGAATAGAAAGCCACCACCAGCCCTACACCTTACCTTACGCCGTACCCTACTCCTGGCCCGTATGCTGGCACTGACACGTGCGTCAGCACGTAGCCTGACCCTCCCACGTTTCCGTACCCTCACCTGTGCCCTAAGCCTTGCCGTTCCCTAACCCTAACCCTAGCCCGGAATAGAAACCCACCACCAGCCCTACACTTTTCCTTACGCCGTACCCTACTCCTGACCTGTACGCTGGCACTGACCTGTGCGTCAGCAGGTAGCCTGACCCTCCCACGTTTCCGTACCCTCACCTGTGCCCTAAGCCTTGTCATTCCCTAACCCTAACCCTAGCCCGGAACGCAAATCCACCACCAGCCATACACTTTATCCTACGCCGTTGCCTACTCCTGGCCCGTACGCTGGCACTGACACGTGCGTCAGCACGTAGCCCGACCCTCCCACGTTTCCGTACCCTCACCTGTGCCCTAAGCCTTGCCGTTCCCTAACCCTAACCCAAGCCTGGAACGGAAACCAACCACGAGCCCTACACCTTACCTTACGCCGTTGCTTACTCCTGGCCCGTACGCTGGCACTGACCCGAGCGTCAGCACGTAGCCTGACCCTCCCACGTTTCCGTAACCTCACCTGTGCCCTAAGCCTTCCCGTTCCCTAACCCTAACACTAGCCCGGAACGGAAATCAACCACCAGCCCTACACTTTATCCTACGCCGTTGCCTACTCCTGGCCCGTACGCTGGCACTGACCCGTGCGTCAGCACGTAGCCCGACCCTCCCACGTTTCTGTACCCTCACCTGTGCCCTAAGCCTTGCCGTTCCCTAACCCTAACCCTAGCCCGGAATAGAAACCCACCACCAGCCCTACACCTTACCTTACGCCATACCCTACTCCTGACCCGTACGCTGGCACTGACCCGTGCGTCAGCACGTAGCCTGACCCTCCCACGTTTCCGTGCCCTCACCTGTGCCCTAAGCCTTGCCGTTCGCTAACCCTAACCCTAGCCCGGAATAGAAACCAACCACCAGCCCTACACGGTACCTTACGCCGTACCATACTCCTGACCTCTACGCTGGCACTGACCTGTGCGTCAGCACGTAGCCTGACCCTCCCACGTTTCCGTACCCTCACCTGTGCCCTAAGCCTTGCCGTTCCCTAACCCTAACCCTAGCCCCGAATGCAAATCCACCACCAGCCCTACACTTTATCCTACGCCGTTGCCTACTCCTGGCCCGTACGCTGGCACTGACCCGTGCGTCAGCACGTAGCCCGACCCTCCCACGTTTCTGTACCCTCACCTGTGCCCTAAGCCTTGCCGTTCCCTAACCCTAACCCTAGCCCGGAATAGAAACCCACCACCAGCCCTACACCTTTCCTTAAGCCGTTGCCTACTCCTGGCCCGTACGCTGGCACTGACCCGTGCGTCAGCACGTAGCCTGACCCTCCCACGTTTCCGTACCCTCACCTGTGCCCTAAGCGTTGCCGTTCCCTAACCCTAACCCTAGCCCGGACTGGAAACCCACCACCAGCCCTACACTTTATCCTACGCCGTTGCCTACTCCTGGCCCGTATGCTGGCACTAACCCGTGCGTCAGCACGGGGCCCGAACCTCCCACGTTTCCGTACCCTCTCCTTTGCCCTAAGCCTTGCCGTTCCCTAACCCTAACCCTAGCCTGGAACGGAAATCAACCACAAGCCCTACACCTTACCTTACGCCGTACGCTACTCCTGGCCCGTACGTTGGCACTGACCAGTGCGTCAGCACGTAGCCTGACCCTCCCACGTTTCCGTACCCTCAGCTGTGCCCTAAGCCTTGCCGTTCCCTAACCCTAACCCTAGCCCGGAATGGAAACCCACCACCAGCCCTACACCTTACCTTACGCCGTACCCTATTCCTGGCCCGTACGCTGGCACTGAACCGTGCGTCAGCACGTAGCCTGACCCTCCCACGTTTCCGTACCCTCACTTGTGCCCTAAGCCTTGCCGTTCCCTAACCCTAACCCTAGCCCGGAATAGAAACCCACCACCAGCCCTACACTTTATCCTACGCCGTTGCCTACTCCTGCCCTGTACTCTGGCACTGCCCCGTGCATCAGCACGTAGCCTTACACTCTGGCGTTTCCGTACCCTCTCCTGTGCCGTAAGCCTTGCCGTTCCCTAACCCTAACCCTAGCCCAGAACGCAAATCCACCACCAGCCTACACTTTATCCTACGCCGTTGCCTACTCCTGGCCCGTACGCTGGCACTGACCCGTGCGTCAGCACGTAGCACGAGCCTCCCACGTTTCCGTACCTTCACCTGTGCCCTAAGACTTGCCGTTCCCTAACCCTAACCCTAGCCCGGAACGGAAACCCACCACCAGCCCTACACCTTACCTTACGCCATAACCTACTCCTGACCCGAACGCTGGCACTGACCCGTGCGTCAGCACGAAGCCTGACCCTCCCACGTTTCCGTACCCTCACCTGTGCCCTATGCCTTGCCATTCCCTAACCCTAACCCTAGCCCGGAATACAAACCCACCACCAGCCCTACACCTTACCTTACGCCGTACCCTACTCCTGACCTGTACGCTGGCACTGACCTGTGCGTCAGCACATAGCCTGACCCTCCCACGTTTCCGTACCCTCACCTGTGCCCTAAGCCTTGCCGTTCCCTAACCCTAACCCTAGCCCCGAACGCAAATCCACCACCAGCCCTACACTTTATCCTACGCCGTTGCCTGCTCCTGGCCCGTACGCTGGCACTGACCCGTGCGTCAGCACGTAGCCCGACCCTCCCACGTTTCTGTACCCTCACCTGTGCCCTAAGCCTTGCCGTTCCCTAACCCTAACCCTAGCCTGGAATAGAAACCCACCACCAGCCCTACACCTTACCTTAAGCCGTTGCCTACTCCTGGCCCGTACGCTGGCACTGACCCGTGCGTCAGCACGTAGCCCGACCCTCCCACGTTTCTGTACCCTCACCTGTGCCCTAAGCCTTGCCGTTCCCTAACCCTAACCCTAGCCCGGAATAGAAACCCACCACCAGCCCTAAACCTTACCTTAAGCCGTTGCCTACTCCTGGCCCGTACGCTGGCACTGACCCATGCGTCAGCACGTAGCCCGACCCTCCCACGTTTCTGTACCCTCACCTGTGCCCTAAGCCTTGCCGTTCCCTAACCCTAACCCTAGCCCGGAATAGAAACCCACCACCAGCCCTACAACTTACCTTACGCCATACCCTACTCCTGACCCGTACGCTGGCACTGACCAGTGCGTCAGCACGTAGCCTGACCCTCCCACGTTTCCGTGCCCTCACCTGTGCCCTAAGCCTTGCCGTTCGCTAACCCTAACCCTAGCCCGGAATAGAAATCCACCACCAGCCCTACACGGTACCTTACGCCGTACCATACTCCTGACCTGTACGCTGGCACTGACCTGTGCGTCAGCACGTAGCCTGACCCTCCCACGTTTCCGTAGCCTCACCTGTGCCCTAAGCCTTGCCGTTCCCTAACCCTAACCCTAGCCCCGAATGCAAATCCACCACCAGCCCTACACTTTATCCTACGCCGTTGCCTACTCCTGGCGCGTACGCTGGCACTGACCCGTGCGTCAGCACGTAGCCCGACCCTCCCACGTTTCCGTACCCTCACCTGTGCCCTAAGCCTTGTCATTCCCTAACCCTAACCCTAGCCCGGAACGCAAATCCACCACCAGCCATACACTTTATCCTACGCCGTTGCCTACTCCTGGCCCGTACGCTGGCACTGACACGTGCGTCAGCACGTAGCCCGACCCTCCCACGTTTCCGTACCCTCACCTGTGCCCTAAGCCTTGCCGTTCCCTAACCCTAACCCAAGCCTGGAACGGAAACCAACCACGAGCCCTACACCTTACCTTACGCCGTTGCTTACTCCTGGCCCGTACGCTGGCACTGACCCGAGCGTCAGCACGTAGCCTGACCCTCCCACGTTTCCGTAACCTCACCTGTGCCCTAAGCCTTGCCGTTCCCTAACCCTAACACTAGCCCGGAACGGAAATCAACCACCAGCCCTACACTTTATCCTACGCCGTTGCCTACTCCTGGCCCGTACGCTGGCACTGACCCGTGCGTCAGCACGTAGCCCGACCCTCCCACGTTTCTGTACCCTCACCTGTGCCCTAAGCCTTGCCGTTCCCTAACCCTAACCCTAGCCCGGAATAGAAACCCACCACCAGCCCTACACCTTACCTTACGCCATACCCTACTCCTGACCCGTACGCTGGCACTGACCCGTGCGTCAGCACGTAGCCTGACCCTCCCACGTTTCCGTGCCCTCACCTGTGCCTTAAGCCTTGCCGTTCGCTAACCCTAACCCTAGCCCGGAATAGAAACCCACCACCAGCCCTACACGGTACCTTACGCCGTACCATACTCCTGACCTCTACGCTGGCACTGACCTGTGCGTCAGCACGTAGCCTGACCCTCCCACGTTTCCGTACCCTCACCTGTGCCCTAAGCCTTGCCGTTCCCTAACCCTAACCCTAGCCCCGAATGCAAATCCACCACCAGCCCTACACTTTATCCTACGCCGTTGCCTACTCCTGGCCCGTACGCTGGCACTGACCCGTGCGTCAGCACGTAGCCCGACCCTCCCACGTTTCTGTACCCTCACCTGTGCCCTAAGCCTTGCCGTTCCCTAACCCTAACCCTAGCCCGGAATAGAAACCCACCACCAGCCCTACACCTTTCCTTAAGCCGTTGCCTACTCCTGGCCCGTACGCTGGCACTGACCCGTGCGTCAGCACGTAGCCCGAACCTCCCACGTTTCTGTACCCTCACCTGTGCCCTAAGCCTTGCCGTTCCCTAACCCTAACCCTAGCCCGGAATAGAAACCCACCACAAGCCCTACACCTTACCTTAAGCCGTTGCCTACTCCTGGCCCGTACGCTGGCACTGACCCGTGTGTCAGCACGTAGCCTGACCCTCCCACGTTTCCGTACCCTCACCTGTGCCCTAAGCGTTGCCGTTCCCTAACCCTAACCCTAGCCCGGAATGGAAACCCACCACCAGCCCTACACTTTATCCTACGCCGTTGCCTACTCCTGGCCCGTATGCTGGCACTAACCCGTGCGTCAGCACGGGGCCCGAACCTCCCACGTTTCCGTACCCTCTCCTTTGCCCTAAGCCTTGCCGTTCCCTAACCCTAACCCTAGCCTGGAACGGAAATCAACCACAAGCCCTACACCTTACCTTACGCCGTACCCTACTCCTGGCCCGTACGTTGGCACTGACCAGTGCGTCAGCACGTAGCCTGACCCTCCCACGTTTCCGTACCCTCAGCTGTGCCCTAAGCCTTGCCGTTCCCTAACCCTAACCCTAGCCCGGAATGGAAACCCACCACCAGCCCTACACCTTACCTTACGCCGTACCCTATTCCTGGCCCGTACGCTGGCACTGAACCGTGCGTCAGCACGTAGCCTGACCCTCCCACGTTTCCGTATCCTCACTTGTGCCCTAAGCCTTGCCGTTCCCTAACCCTAACCCTAGCCCGGAATAGAAACCCACCACCAGCCCTACACTTTATCCTACGCCGTTGCCTAATCCTGCCCTGTACTCTGGCACTGCCCCGTGCATCAGCACGTAGCCTTACACTCTGGCGTTTCCGTACCCTCTCCTGTGCCGTAAGCCTTGCCGTTCCCTAACCCTAACCCTAGCCCAGAACGCAAATCCACCACCAGCCTACACTTTATCCTACGCCGTTGCCTACTCCTGGCCCGTACGCTGGCACTGACCCGTGCGTCAGCACGTAGCACGAGCCTCCCACGTTTCCGTACCTTCACCTGTGCCCTAAGACTTGCCGTTCCCTAACCCTAACCCTAGCCCGGAACGGAAACCCACCACCAGCCCTACACCTTACCTTACGCCATAACCTACTCCTGACCCGAACGCTGGCACTGACCCGTGCGTCAGCACGAAGCCTGACCCTCCCACGTTTCCGTACCCTCACCTGTGCCCTATGCCTTGCCGTTCCCTAACCCTAACCCTAGCCCGGAATACAAACCCACCACCAGCCCTACACCTTACCTTACGCCGTACCCTACTCCTGACCTGTACGTTGGCACTGACCTGTGCGTCAGCACATAGCCTGACCCTCCCACGTTTCCGTACCCTCACCTGTGCCCTAAGCCTTGCCGTTCCCTAACCCTAACCCTAGCCCCGAACGCAAATCCACCACCAGCCCTACACTTTATCCTACGCCGTTGCCTGCTCCTGGCCCGTACGCTGGCACTGACCCGTGCGTCAGCACGTAGCCCGACCCTCCCACGTTTCTGTACCCTCACCTGTGCCCTAAGCCTTGCCGTTCCCTAACCCTAACCCTAGCCTGGAATAGAAACCCACCACCAGCCCTACACCTTACCTTAAGCCGTTGCCTACTCCTGGCCCGTACGCTGGCACTGACCCATGCGTCAGCACGTAGCCCGACCCTCCCACGTTTCTGTACCCTCACCTGTGCCCTAAGCCTTGCCGTTCCCTAACCCTAACCCTAGCCCGGAATAGAAACCCACCACCAGCCCTACACCTTACCTTAAGCCGTTGCCTACTCCTGGCCCGTACGCTGGCACTGACCCATGCGTCAGCACGTAGCCCGACCCTCCCACGTTTCTGTACCCTCACCTGTGCCCTAAGCCTTGCCGTTCCCTAACCCTAACCATAGCCCGGAATAGAAACCCACCACCAGCCCTACAACTTACCTTACGCCATACCCTACTCCTGACACGTACGCTGGCACTGACCAGTGCGTCAGCACGTAGCCTGACCCTCCCACGTTTCCGTGCCCTCACCTGTGCCCTAAGCATTGCCGTTCGCTAACCCTAACCCTAGCCTGGAATAGAAATCCACCACCAGCCCTACACGGTACCTTACGCCGTACCATACTCCTGACCCGTACGCTGGCACTGACCCGTGCGTCAGCACGTAGCCTGACCCTCCCACGTTTCCGTAGCCTCACCTGTGCCCTAAGCCTTGCCGTTCCCTAACCATAACCCTAGCCCCGAATGCAAATCCACCACCAGCCCTACACTTTATCCTACGCCGTTGCCTACTCCTGGCCCGTACGCTGGCACTGACCCGTGCGTCAGCACGTAGCCTGACCCTCCCACGTTTCTGTACCCTCACCTGTGCCCTAAGCCTTGCCGTTCCCTAACCCTAACCCTAGCCCGGAATAGAAACCCACCACCAGCCCTACACCTTACCTTAAGCCGTTGCCTACTCCTGGCCCGTACGCTGGCACTGACCCGTGCGTCAGCACGTAGCCCGAACCTCCCACGTTTCTGTACCCTCACCTGTGCCCTAAGCCTTGCCGTTCCCTAACCCTAACCCTAGCCCGGAATAGAAACCCACCACAAGCCCTACACCTTACCTTAAGCCGTTGCCTACTCCTGGCCCGTACGCTGGCACTGACCCGTGCGTCAGCACGTAGCCTGACCCTCCCACGTTTCCGTACCCTCACCTGTGCCCTAAGCGTTGCCGTTCCCTAACCCTAACCCTAGCCCGGAATGGAAACCCACCACCAGCCCTACACTTTATCCTACGCCGTTGCCTACTCCTGGCCCGTATGCTGGCACTAACCCGTGCGTCAGCACGGGGCCCGAATCTCCCACGTTTCCGTACCCTCTCTTTGCCCTAAGCCTTGCCGTTCCCTAACCCTAACCCTAGCCTGGAACGGAAATCAACCACAAGCCCTACACCTTACCTTACGCCGTACCCTACTCCTGGCCCGTACGTTGGCACTGACCAGTGCGTCAGCACGTAGCCTGACCCTCCCACGTTTCCGTACCCTCAGCTGTGCCCTAAGCCTTGCCGTTCCCTAACCCTAACCCTAGCCCGGAATGGAAACCCACCACCAGCCCTACACCTTACCTTACGCCGTACCCTATTCCTGGCCCGTACGCTGGCACTGAACCGTGCGTCAGCACGTAGCCTGACCCTCCCACGTTTCCGTACCCTCACTTGTGCCCTAAGCCTTGCCGTTCCCTAACCCTAACCCTAGCCCGGAATAGAAACCCACCACCAGCCCTACACTTTATCCTACGCCGTTGCCTACTCCTGGCCTGTACTCTGGCACTGCCCCGTGCATCAGCACGTAGCCTTACACTCTGGCGTTTCCGTACCCTCTCCTGTGCCGTAAGCCTTGCCGTTCCCTAACCCTAACCCTAGCCCAGAACGCAAATCCACCACCAGCCTACACTTTATCCTACGCCGTTACCTACTCCTGGCCCGTACGCTGGCACTGACCCGTGCGTCAGCACGTAGCACGAGCCTCCCACGTTTCCGTACCTTCACCTGTGCCCTAAGCCTTGCCGTTCGCTAACCCTAACCCTAGCCCGGAATAGAAACCCACCACCAGCCCTACACGGTACCTTACACCGTACCATACTCCTGACCTCTACGCTGGCACTGACCTGTGCGTCAGCACGTAGCCTGACCCTCCCACGTTTCCGTACCCTCACCTGTGCCCTAAGCCTTGCCGTTCCCTAACCCTAACCCTAGCCCCGAATGCAAATCCACCACCAGCCCTACACTTTATCCTACGCCGTTGCCTACTCCTGGCCCGTACGCTGGCACTGACCCGTGCGTCAGCACGTAGCCCGACCCTCCCACGTTTCTGTACCCTCACCTGTGCCCTAAGCCTTGCCGTTCCCTAACCCTAACCCTAGCCCGGAATAGAAACCCACCACCAGCCCTACACCTTTCCTTAAGCCGTTGCCTACTCCTGGCCCGTACGCTGGCACTGACCCGTGCGTCAGCACGTAGCCCGAACCTCCCACGTTTCTGTACCCTCACCTGTGCCCTAAGCCTTGCCGTTCCCTAACCCTAACCCTAGCCCGGAATAGAAACCCACCACAAGCCCTACACCTTACCTTAAGCCGTTGCCTACTCCTGGCCCGTACGCTGGCACTGACCCGTGTGTCAGCACGTAGCCTGACCCTCCCACGTTTCCGTACCCTCACCTGTGCCCTAAGCGTTGCCGTTCCCTAACCCTAACCCTAGCCCGGAATGGAAACCCACCACCAGCCCTACACTTTATCCTACGCCGTTGCCTACTCCTGGCCCGTATGCTGGCACTAACCCGTGCGTCAGCACGGGGCCCGAACCTCCCACGTTTCCGTACCCTCTCCTTTGCCCTAAGCCTTGCCGTTCCCTAACCCTAACCCTAGCCTGGAACGGAAATCAACCACAAGCCCTACACCTTACCTTACGCCGTACCCTACTCCTGGCCCGTACGTTGGCACTGACCAGTGCGTCAGCACGTAGCCTGACCCTCCCACGTTTCCGTACCCTCAGCTGTGCCCTAAGCCTTGCCGTTCCCTAACCCTAACCCTAGCCCGGAATGGAAACCCACCACCAGCCCTACACCTTACCTTACGCCGTACCCTATTCCTGGCCCGTACGCTGGCACTGAACCGTGCGTCAGCACGTAGCCTGACCCTCCCACGTTTCCGTACCCTCACTTGTGCCCTAAGCCTTGCCGTTCCCTAACCCTAACCCTAGCCCGGAATAGAAACCCACCACCAGCCCTACACTTTATCCTACGCCGTTGCCTACTCCTGGCCTGTACTCTGGCACTGCCCCGTGCATCAGCACGTAGCCTTACACTCTGGCGTTTCCGTACCCTCTCCTGTGCCGTAAGCCTTGCCGTTCCCTAACCCTAACCCTAGCCCAGAACGCAAATCCACCACCAGCCTACACTTTATCCTACGCCGTTGCCTACTCCTGGCCCGTACGCTGGCACTGACCCGTGCGTCAGCACGTAGCACGAGCCTCCCACGTTTCCGTACCTTCACCTGTGCCCTAAGCCTTGCCGTTCCCTAACCCTAACCCTAGCCCGGAACGGAAACCCACCACCAGCCCTACACCTTACCTTACGCCATAACCTACTCCTGACCCGAACGCTGGCACTGACCCGTGCGTCAGCACGAAGCCTGACCCTCCCACGTTTCCGTACCCTCACCTGTGCCCTATGCCTTGCCGTTCCCTAACCCTAACCCTAGCCCGGAATACAAACCCACCACCAGCCCTACACCTTACCTTACGCCGTACCCTACTCCTGACCTGTACGCTGGCACTGACCTGTGCGTCAGCACATAGCCTGACCCTCCCACGTTTCCGTACCCTCACCTGTGCCCTAAGCCTTGCCGTTCCCTAACCCTAACCCTAGCCCCGAACGCAAATCCACCACCAGCCCTACACTTTATCCTACGCCGTTGCCTGCTCCTGGCCCGTACGCTGGCACTGACCCGTGCGTCAGCACGTAGCCCGACCCTCCCACGTTTCTGTACCCTCACCTGTGCCCTAAGCCTTGCCGTTCCCTAACCCTAACCCTAGCCTGGAATAGAAACCCACCACCAGCCCTACACCTTACCTTAAGCCGTTGCCTACTCCTGGCCCGTACGCTGGCACTGACCCATGCGTCAGCACATAGCCCGACCCTCCCACGTTTCTGTACCCTCACCTGTGCCCTAAGCCTTGCAGTTCCCTAACCCTAATCCTAGCCCGGAATAGAAACCCACCACCAGCCCTACACCTTACCTTAAGCCGTTGCCTAATCCTGGCCCGTACGCTGGCACTGTCCCGTGCGTCAGCACGTAGCCCGACCCTCCCACGTTTCTGTACCCTCACCTGTGCCCTAAGCCTTGCCGTTCCCTAACCCTAACCCTAGCCCGGAATAGAAACCCACCACCAGCCCTACACCTTACCTTAAGCCGTTGCCTACTCCTGGCCCGTACGCTGGCACTGACCCGTGCGTCAGCACGTAGCCTGACCCTCCCACGTTTCCGTACCACACCAGTGCCCTAAGCGTTGCCGTTCCCTAACCCTAACCCTAGCCCGGAATGGAAACCCACCACCAGCCCTACACTTTATCCTACGCCGTTGCCTACTCCTGACCCGTATGCTGGCACTGACCCGTGCGTCAGCACGTAGCCCGACCCTCCCACGTTTCTGTACCCTCACCTGTGCCCTAAGCCTTGCCGTTCCCTAACCCTAACCCTAGCCCGGAATAGAAAGCCACCACCAGCCCTACACTTTATCCTACGCCGTTGCCTACTCCTGGCCCATACGCTGGCACTGACCCGTGCGTCAGCACGTAGCCTGACCCTCCCACGTTTCCGTACCCTCACCTGTGCCCTAAGCCTTGCCGTTCCCTAACCCTAACCCTAGCCGGGAATAGAAAGCCACCACCAGCCCTACACCTTACCTTACGCCGTACCCTACTCCTGGCCCGTACGCTGGCACTGACATGTGCGTCAGCACGTAGCCTGACCCTCCCACGTTTCCGTACCCTCACCTGTGCCCTAAGCCTTGCCGTTCCCTAACCCTAACCCTAGCCCGGAATAGAAACCCACCACCAGCCCTACACTTTTCCTTACGCCGTACCCTACTCCTGACCTGTACGCTGGCACTTACCTGTGCGTCAGCACGTAGCCTGACCCTCCCACGTTTCCGTACCCTCACCTGTGCCCTAAGCCTTGTCATTCCCTAACCCTAACCCTAGCCCGGAACGCAAATCCACCACCAGCCATACACTTTATCCTACGCCGTTGCCTACTCCTGGCCCGTACGCTGGCACTGACACGTGCGTCAGCACGTAGCCCGACCCACCCACGTTTCCGTACCCTCACCTGTGCCCTAAGCCTTGCCGTTCCCTAACCCTAACCCAAGCCTGGAACGGAAACCAACCACGAGCCCTACACCTTACCTTACGCCGTTGCTTACTCCTGGCCCGTACGCTGGCACTGACCCGAGCGTCAGCACGTAGCCTGACCCTCCCACGTTTCCGTAACCTCACCTGTGCCCTAAGCCTTGCCGTTCCCTAACCCTAACACTAGCCCGGAACAGAAGTCAACCACCAGCCCTACACTTTATCCTACGCCGTTGCCTACTCCTGGCCCGTACGCTGGCACTGACCCGTGCGTCAGCACGTAGCCCGACCCTCCCACGTATCTGTACCCTCACCTGTGCCCTAAGCCTTGCCGTTCCCTAACCCTAACCCTAGCCCGGAATAGAAACCCACCACCAGCCCTACACCTTACCTTACGCCATACCCTACTCCTGACCCGTACGCTGGCACTGACCCGTGCGTCAGCACGTAGCCTGACCCTCCCACGTTTCCGTGCCCTCACCTGTGCCCTAAGCCTTGCCGTTCGCTAACCCTAACCCTAGCCCGGAATAGAAACCCACCACCAGCCCTACACGGTACCTTACGCCGTACCATACTCCTGACCTCTACGCTGGCACTGACCTGTGCGTCAGCACGTAGCCTGACCCTCCCACGTTTCCGTACCCTCACCTGTGCCCTAAGCCTTGCCGTTCCCTAACCCTAACCCTAGCCCCGAATGCAAATCCACCACCAGCCCTACACTTTATCCTACGCCGTTGCCTACTCCTGGCCCGTACGCTGGCACTGACCCGTGCGTCAGCACGTAGCCCGAACCTCCCACGTTTCTGTACCCTCACCTGTGCCCTAAGCCTTGCCGTTCCCTAACCCTAACCCTAGCCCGGAATAGAAACCCACCACAAGCCCTACACCTTACCTTAAGCCGTTGCCTACTCCTGGCCCGTACGCTGGCACTGACCCGTGTGTCAGCACGTAGCCTGACCCTCCCACGTTTCCGTACCCTCACCTGTGCCCTAAGCGTTGCCGTTCCCTAACCCTAACCCTAGCCCGGAATGGAAACCCACCACCAGCCCTACACTTTATCCTACGCCGTTGCCTACTCCTGGCCCGTATGCTGGCACTAACCCATGCGTCAGCACGGGGCCCGAACCTCCCACGTTTCCGTACCCTCTCCTTTGCCCTAAGCCTTGCCGTTCCCTAACCCTAACCCTAGCCTGGAACGGAAATCAACCACAAGCCCTACACCTTACCTTACGCCGTACCCTACTCCAGGCCCGTACGTTGGCACTGACCAGTGCGTCAGCACGTAGCCTGACCCTCCCACGTTTCCGTACCCTCAGCTGTGCCCTAAGCCTTGCCGTTCCCTAACCCTAACCCTAGCCCGGAATGGAAACCCACCACCAGCCCTACACCTTACCTTACGCCGTACCCTATTCCTGGCCTGTACGCTGGCACTGAACCGTGCGTCAGCACGTAGCCTGACCCTCCCACGTTTCCGTACCCTCACTTGTGCCCTAAGCCTTGCCGTTCCCTAACCCTAACCCTAGCCCGGAATAGAAACCCACCACCAGCCCTACACTTTATCCTACGCCGTTGCCTACTCCTGGCCTGTACTCTGGCACTGCCTCGTGCATCAGCACGTAGCCTTACACTCTGGCGTTTCCGTACCCTCTCCTGTGCCGTAAGCCTTGCCGTTCCCTAACCCTAACCCTAGCCCAGAACGCAAATCCACCACCAGCCTACACTTTATCCTACGCCGTTGCCTACTCCTGGCCCGTACGCTGGCACTGACCCGTGCGTCAGCACGTAGCACGAGCCTCCCACGTTTCCGTACCTTCACCTGTGCCCTAAGCCTTGCCGTTCCCTAACCCTAACCCTAGCCCGGAACGGAAACCCACCACCAGCCCTACACCTTACCTTACGCCATAACCTACTCCTGACCCGAACGCTGGCACTGACCCGTGCGTCAGCACGAAGCCTGACCCTCCCACGTTTCCGTACCCTCACCTGTGCCCTATGCCTTGCCGTTCCCTAACCCTAACCCTAGCCCGGAATACAAACCCACCACCAGCCCTACACCTTACCTTACGCCGTACCCTACTCCTGACCTGTACGCTGGCACTGACCTGTGCGTCAGCACATAGCCTGACCCTCCCACGTTTCCGTACCCTCACCTGTGCCCTAAGCCTTGCCGTTCCCTAACCCTAACCCTAGCCCCGAACGCAAATCCACCACCAGCCCTACACTTTATCCTACGCCGTTGCCTGCTCCTGGCCCATACGCTGGCACTGACCCGTGCGTCAGCACGTAGCCCGACCCTCCCACGTTTCTGTACCCTCACCTGTGCCCTAAGCCTTGCCGTTCCCTAACCCTAACCCTAGCCTGGAATAGAAACCCACCACCAGCCCTACACCTTACCTTAAGCCGTTGCCTACTCCTGGCCCGTACGCTGGCACTGACCCGTGCGTCAGCACGTAACCCGACCCTCCCACGTTTCTGTACCCTCACCTGTGCCCTAAGCCTTGCCGTTCCCTAACCCTAACCATAGCCCGGAATAGAAACCCACCACCAGCCCTACACCTTACCTTAAGCCGTTGCCTACTCCTGGCCCGTACGCTGGCACTGACCCATGCGTCAGCACGTAGCCCGACCCTCCCACGTTTCTGTACCCTCACCTGTGCCCTAAGCCTTGCCGTTCCCTAACCCTAATCCTAGCCCGGAATAGAAACCCACCACCAGCCCTACAACTTACCTTACGCCATACCCTACTCCTGACCCGTACGCTGGCACTGACCAGTGCGTCAGCACGTAGCCTGACCCTCCCACGTTTCCGTACCCTCACCTGTGCCGTAAGCGTTGCCGTTCCCTAACCCTAACCCTAGCCCGGAATGGAAACCCACCACCAGCCCTACACTTTATCCTACGCCGTTGCCTACTCCTGGCCCGTACGCTGGCACTGACACGTGCGTCAGCACGTAGCCCGACCCTCCCACGTTTCCGTACCCTCACCTGTGCCCTAAGCCTTGCCGTTCCCTAACCCTAACCCAAGCCTGGAACGGAAACCAACCACGAGCCCTACACCTTACCTTACGCCGTTGCTTACTCCTGGCCCGTACGCTGGCACTGACCCGAGGGTCAGCACGTAGCCTGACCCTCCCACGTTTCCGTAACCTCACCTGTGCCCTAAGCCTTGCCGTTCCCTAACCCTAACACTAGCCCGGAACGGAAATCAACCACCAGCCCTACACTTTATCCTACGCCGTTGCCTACTCCTGGCCCGTACGCTGGCACTGACCCGTGCGTCAGCACGTAGCCCGACCCTCCCACGTTTCTGTACCCTCACCTGTGCCCTAAGCCTTGCCGTTCCATAACCATAACCCTAGCCCGGAATAGAAACCCACCACCAGCCCTACAACTTACCTTACGCCATACCCTACTCCTGACCCGTACGCTGGCGCTGACAAGTGCGTCAGCACGTAGCCTGACCCTCCCACGTTTCCGTGCCCTCACCTGTGCCCTAAGCCTTGCCGTTCGCTAACCCTAACCCTAGCCCGGAATAGAAATCCACCACCAGCCCTACACGGTGCCTTACGCCGTACCATACTCCTGACCCGTACGCTGGCACTGACCTGTGCGTCAGCACGTAGCCTGACCCTCCCACGTTTCCGTACCCTCACCTGTGCCCTAAGCCTTGCCGTTCCCTAACCCTAACCCTAGCCCCGAATGCAAATCCACCACCAGCCCTACACTTTATCCTACGCCGTTGCCTACTCCTGGCCCGTACGCTGGCACTGACCCGTGCGTCAGCACGTAGCCCGACCCTCCCACGTTTCTGTACCCTCACCTGTGCCCTAAGCCTTGCCGTTCCCTAACCCTAACCCTAGCCCGGAATAGAAACCCACCACCAGCCCTACACCTTACCTTAAGCCGTTGCCTACTCCTGGCCCGTACGCTGGCACTGACCCGTGCGTCAGCACGTAGCCCGAACCTCCCACGTTTCTGTACCCTCACCTGTGCCCTAAGCCTTGCCGTTCCCTAACCCTAACCCTAGCCCGGAATAGAAACCCACCACAAGCCCTACACCTTACCTTAAGCTGTTGCCTACTCCTGGCCCGTACGCTGGCACTGACCCGTGCGTCAGCACGTAGCCTGACCCTCCCACGTTTCCGTACCCTCACCTGTGCCCTAAGCGTTGCCGTTCCCTAACCCTAACCCTAGCCCGGAATGGAAACCCACCACCAGCCCTACACTTTATCCTACGCCGTTGCCTACTCCTGGCCCGTATGCTGGCACTAACCCGTGCGTCAGCACGGGGCCCGAATCTCCCACGTTTCCGTACCCTCTCCTTTGCCCTAAGCCTTGCCGTTCCCTAACCCTAACCCTAGCCTGGAACGGAAATCAACCACAAGCCCTACACCTTATCTTACGCCGTACCCTACTCCTGGCCCGTACGTTGGCACTGACCAGTGCGTCAGCACGTAGCCTGACCCTCCCACGTTTCCGTACCCTCAGCTGTGCCCTAAGCCTTGCCGTTCCCTAACCCTAACCCTAGCCCGGAATGGAAACCCACCACCAGCCCTACACCTTACCTTACGCCGTACCCTATTCCTGGCCTGTACGCTGGCACTGAACCGTGCGTCAGCACGTAGCCTGACCCTCCCACGTTTCCGTACCCTCACTTGTGCCCTAAGCCTTGCCGTTCCCTAACCCTAACCCTAGCCCGGAATAGAAACCCACCACCAGCCCTACACTTTATCCTACGCCGTTGCCTACTCCTGGCCTGTACTCTGGCACTGCCCCGTGCATCAGCACGTAGCCTTACACTCTGGCGTTTCCGTACCCTCTCCTGTGCCGTTAGCCTTGCCGTTCCCTAACCCTAACCCTAGCCCGGAATAGAAACCCACCACCAGCCCTACACTTTTCCTTACGCCATACCCTACTCCTGACCTGTACGCTGGCACTGACCTGTGCGTCAGCACGTAGCCTGACCCTCCCACGTTTCCGTACCCTCACCTGTGCCCTAAGCCTTGTCATTCCCTAACCCTAACCCTAGCCCGGAACGCAAATCCACCACCAGCCATACACTTTATCCTACGCCGTTGCCTACTCCTGGCCCGTACGCTGGCACTGACACGTGCGTCAGCACGTAGCCCGACCCTCCCACGTTTCCGTACCCTCACCTGTGCCCTAAGCCTTGCCGTTCCCTAACCCTAACCCAAGCCTGGAACGGAAACCAACCACGAGCCCTACACCTTACCTTACGCCGTTGCTTACTCCTGGCCCGTACGCTGGCACTGACCCGAGCGTCAGCACGTAGCCTGACCCTCCCACGTTTCCGTAACCTCACCTGTGCCCTAAGCCTTGCCGTTCCCTAACCCTAACACTAGCCCGGAACGGAAATCAACCACCAGCCCTACACTTTATCCTACGCCGTTGCCTACTCCTGACCCGTACGCTGGCACTGACCCGTGCGTCAGCACGTAGCCCGACCCTCCCACGTTTCTGTACCCTCACCTGTGCCCTAAGCCTTGCCGTTCCCTAACCCTAAACCTAGCCCGGAATAGAAACCCACCACCAGCCCTACAACTTACCTTACGCCATACCCTACTCCTGACCCGTACGCTGGCACTGACCAGTGCTTCAGCACGTAGCCTGACCCTCCCA
Source organism: Mesoplodon bidens (assembly GCF_964165515.1). Classification (NCBI taxonomy): domain Eukaryota; kingdom Metazoa; phylum Chordata; class Mammalia; order Artiodactyla; family Ziphiidae; genus Mesoplodon; species Mesoplodon bidens. The sequence goes on from NW_027671378.1 coordinate 106,299, forward strand.
CGTTTCCGTACCCTCACCTGTGCCCTAAGCGTTGCCGTTCCCTAACCCTAACCCTAGCCCGGAATGGAAACCCACCACCAGCCCTACACTTTATCCTACGCCGTTGCCTACTCCTGGCCCGTATGCTGGCACTAACCCGTGCGTCAGCACGGGGCCCGAACCTCCCACGTTTCCGTACCCTCTCCTTTGCCCTAAGCCTTGCCGTTCCCTAACCCTAACCCTAGCCTGGAACGGAAATCAACCACAAGCCCTACACCTTACCTTACGCCGTACCCTCCTCCTGGCCCGTACGTTGGCACTGACCAGTGCGTCAGCACGTAGCCTGACCCTCCCACGTTTCCGTACCCTCAGCTGTGCCCTAAGCCTTGCCGTTCCCTAACCCTAACCCTAGCCCGGAATGGAAACCCACCACCAGCCCTACACCTTACCTTACGCCGTACCCTATTCCTGGCCCGTACGCTGGCACTGAACCGTGCGTCAGCACGTAGCCTGACCCTCCCACGTTTCCGTACCCTCACTTGTGCCCTAAGCCTTGCCGTTCCCTAACCCTAACCCTAGCCCGGAATAGAAACCCACCACCAGCCCTACACTTTATCCTACGCCGTTGCCTACTCCTGCCCTGTACTCTGGCACTGCCCCGTGCATCAGCACGTAGCCTTACACTCTGGCGTTTCCGTACCCTCTCCTGTGCCGTAAGCCTTGCCGTTCCCTAACCCTAACCCTAGCCCAGAACGCAAATCCACCACCAGCCTACACTTTATCCTACGCCGTTGCCTACTCCTGGCCCGTACGCTGGCACTGACCCGTGCGTCAGCACGTAGCACGAGCCTCCCACGTTTCCGTACCTTCACCTGTGCCCTAAGCCTTGCCGTTCCCTAACCCTAACCCTAGCCCGGAACGGAAACCCACCACCAGCCCTACACCTTACCTTACGCCATAACCTACTCCTGACCCGAACGCTGGAACTGACCCGTGCGTCAGCACGAAGCCTGACCCTCCCACGTTTCCGTACCCTCACCTGTGCCCTATGCCTTGCCGTTCCCTAACCCTAACCCTAGCCCGGAATAGAAACCCACCACCAGCCCTACACCTTACCTTACGCCGTACCCTACTCCTGACCTGTACGCTGGCACTGACCTGTGCGTCAGCACGTAGCCTGACCCTCCCACGTTTCCGTACCCTCACCTGTGCCCTAAGCCTTGCCGTTCCCTAACCCTAACCCTAGCCCCGAACGCAAATCCACCACCAGCCCTACACTTTATCCTACGCCGTTGCCTGCTCCTGGCCCGTACGCTGGCACTGACCCGTGCGTCAGCACGTAGCCCGACCCTCCCACGTTTCTGTACCCTCACCTGTGCCCTAAGCCTTGCCGTTCCCTAACCCTAACCCTAGCCCGGAATAGAAACCCACCACCAGCCCTACACTTTACCTTAAGCCGTTGCCTACTCCTGGCCCGTACGCTGGCACTGACCCGTGCGTCAGCACGTAGCCCGACCCTCCCACGTTTCTGTACCCTCACCTATGCCCTAAGCCTTGCCGTTCCCTAACCCTAACCCTAGCCCGGAATAGAAACCCACCACCAGCCCTACACCTTACCTTAAGCCGTTGCCTACTCCTGGCCCGTACGCTGGCACTGACCCATGCGTCAGCACGTAGACTGACCCTCCCACGTTTCCGTACCCTCACCTGTGCCCTAAGCGTTGCCGTTCCCTAACCCTAACCCTAGCCCGGAATGGAAATCCACCACCAGCCCTACACTTCATCCTACGTTGTTGCCTACTCCTGACCCGTATGCTGGCACTAACCCGTGCGTCAGCACGTAGCCCGACCCTCCCACGTTTCTGTACCCTCACCTGTGCCCTAAGCCTTGCCGTTCCCTAACCCTAACCCTAGCCCGGAATAGAAACCCACCACCAGCCCTACACCCTAAGCCGTTGCCTACTCCTGGCCCGTACGTTGGCACTGACCCATGCGTCAGCACGTAGCCTGACCCTCCCACGTTTCCGTACCCTCACCTGTGCCCTAAGCCTTGCCGTTCCCTAACCCTAACCCTAGCCCGGAATAGAAACCCACCACCAGCCCTACACCTTACCTTACGCCGTACCCTACTCCTGACCCGTACGCTGGCACTGACACGTGCGTCAGCACGTAGCCTGACCCTCCCACGTTTCCGTACCCTCACCTGTGCCCTAAGCCTTGCCGTTCCCTAACCCTAACCCTAGCCCGGAATAGAAACCCACCACCAGCCCTACACTTTTCCTTACGCCGTACCCTACTCCTGACCTGTACACTGGCACTGAGCTGTGCGTCAGCACGTAGCCTGACCCTGCCACGTTTCCGTACCCTCACCTGTGCCCTAAGCCTTGCCGTTCCCTTACCCTAACCCTAGCCCGGAACGCAAATCCACCACCAGCCATACACTTTATCCTACGCCGTTGCCTACTCCTGGCCCGTACGCTGGCACTGACACGTGCGTCAGCACGTAGCCCGACCCTCCCACGTTTCCGTACCCTCACCTGTGCCCTAAGCCTTGCCGTTCCCTAACCCTAACCCTAGCCTGGAACGGAAAACAAACACCAGCCCTACACCTTACCTTACGCCGTTGCTTACTCCTGGCCCGTACGCTGGCACTGACCCGTGCGTCAGCACGTAGCCTGACCCTCCCACGTTTCCGTAACCTCACCTGTGCCCTAAGCCTTGCCGTTCCCTAACCCTAACACTAGCCCGGAACGGAAATCAACCACCAGCCCTACACTTTATCCTACGCCGTTGCATACTCCTGGCCCGTACGCTGGCACTGACCCGTGCGTCAGCACGTAGCCCGACCCTCCCACGTTTCCGTACCCTCACCTGTGCCCTAAGCCTTGCCGTTCCCTAACCCTAACCCTAGCCTGGAACGGAAACCAACCACCAGCCCTACACCTTTCCTTACGCCGTTGCCTACTCCTGGCACGTATTCTGGCACTGACCCGTGCGTCAGCACGTAGCCTGAACCTCCCACGTTTCCGTACCCTCACCTGTGCCCTAAGCCTTGCCTTTCCCTAATGCTAACCCTAGCACGGAATGAAAACCCACCACCAGCCCTACACCTCACCCTACGCCGTTGCCTAGTCCTGGCCTGTACTCTGGCACTGACCCGTGCATCAGCACGTAGCCTTACCCTCCCGCGTTTCCGTACCCTGACCTGTGCCCTAAGCCTTGCCGTTCCCTAACCCTAACCCTAGCCCAGAACGCAAATCCACCACCAGCCGTACACTTTATCCTACGCCGTTGCCTACTCCTGGCCCGTACGCTGGCACTGACCCGTGCGTCTGCACGTAGCCCGACCCTCCCACGTTTCCGTACCCTCACCTGTGCCCTAAGCCTTGCCGTTCCCTAACCCTAACCCTAGCCTGGAACGGAAAACAACAACCAGCCCTACACCTTACCTTACGCCGTTGCCTACACCTGGCCCGTATGCTGGCACTGACCCGTGCGTCAGCACGTAGCCTGACCCTCCCACGTTTCCGTACCCTCACCTGTGCCCTAAGCCTTGCCGTTCCCTAACCCTAACCCTAGCCCGGAATGGAAACCCACCACCAGCCCTACACCTTACCCTACGCCGTTGCCTACTCCTGGCCTGTACTCTGGCACTGCCCCGTGCATCAGCACGTAGCCTTACACTCTGGCGTTTCCGTACCCTCTCCTGTGCCCTAAGCCTTGCCGTTCCCTAACCCTTACCCTAGCCCAGAACGCAAATCCACCACCAGCCTACACTTTATCCTACGCCGTTGCCTACTCCTGGCCCGTACGCTGGCACTGACCCGTGCGTCAGCACGTAGCACGAGCCTCCCACGTTTCCGTACCTTCACCTGTGCCCTAAGCCTTGCCGTTCCCTAACCCTAACCCTAGCCCGGAACGGAAACCCACCACCAGCCTGACACCTTACATTACGCCGTACCCTATTCCTGGCCCGTACGCTGGCACTGAACCGTGCGTCAGCACGTAGCCTGACCCTCCCACGTTTCCGTACCCTCACCTGTGCCCTAAGCCATGCCGTTCCCTAACCCTAACCCTAGCCCAGAACGCAAATCCACCACCAGCCTACACTTTATCCTACGCCGTTGCCTACTCCTGGCCCGTACGCTGGCACTGACCCGTGCGACAACACGTAGCCCGACCCTCCCACGTTTCCGTACCCTCACCTGTGCCCTAAGCCTTGCCGTTCCCTAACCCTAACCCAAGCCCGGAATAGAAACCCACCACCAGCTCTACACCTTACCTTACGCCATAACCTACTCCTGACCCGTACGCTGGCACTGACCCGTGCGTCAGCACGTAGACTGACCCTCCCACGTTTCCGTACCCTCACCTGTGCCCTATGCCTTGCCGTTCCCTAACCCTAACCCTAGCCTGGAATAGAAACCCACCACCAGCCCTACACCTTACCTTACGCCGTACCCTACTCCTGACCTGTACGCTGGCACTGACCTGTGCGTCAGCACGTAGCCTGACCGTCCCACGTTTCCGTACCCTCACCTGTGCCCTAAGCCTTGCCGTTCCCTAACCCTAACCCTAGCCCCGAACGCAAATCCACCACCAGCCCTACACTTTATCCTACGCCGTTGCCTACTCCTGGCCCGTACGCTGGCACTGACCCGTGCGTCAGCACATAGCCCGACCCTCCCACGTTTCTGTACCCTCACCTGTGCCCTAAGCCTTGCAGTTCCCTAACCCTAACCCTAGCCCGGAATAGAAACCCACCACCAGCCCTACACCTTACCTTAAGCCGTTGCCTAATCCTGGCCCGTACGCTGGCACTGTCCCGTGCGTCAGCACGTAGCCCGACCCTCCCACGTTTCTGTACCCTCACCTGTGCCCTAAGCCTTGCCGTTCCCTAACCCTAACCCTAGCCCGGAATAGAAACCCACCACCAGCCCTACACCTTACCTTAAGCCGTTGCCTACTCCTGGCCCGTACGCTGGCACTGACCCGTGCGTCAGCACGTAGCCTGACCCTCCCACGTTTCCGTACCCTCACCAGTGCCCTAAGCGTTGCCGTTCCCTAACCCTAACCCTAGCCCGGAATGGAAACCCACCACCAGCCCTACACTTTATCCTACGCCGTTGCCTACTCCTGACCCGTATGCTGGCACTGACCCGTGCGTCAGCACGTAGCCCGACCCTCCCACGTTTCTGTACCCTCACCTGTGCCCTAAGCCTTGCCGTTCCCTAACCCTAACCCTAGCCCGGAATAGAAACCCACCACCAGCCCTACACTTTATCCTACGCCGTTGCCTACTCCTGGCCCATACGCTGGCACTGACCCGTGCGTCAGCACGTAGCCTGACCCTCCCACTTTTCCGTACCCTCACCTGTGCCCTAAGCCTTGCCGTTCCCTAACCCTAACCCTAGACGGGAATAGAAAGCCACCACCAGCCCTACACCTTACCTTACGCCGTACCCTACTCCTGGCCCGTATGCTGGCACTGACACGTGCGTCAGCACGTAGCCTGACCCTCCCACGTTTCCGTACCCTCACCTGTGCCCTAAGCCTTGCCGTTCCCTAACCCTAACCCTAGCCCGGAATAGAAACCCACCACCAGCCCTACACTTTTCCTTACGCCGTACCCTACTCCTGACCTGTACGCTGGCACTGACCTGTGCGTCAGCAGGTAGCCTGACCCTCCCACGTTTCCGTACCCTCACCTGTGCCCTAAGCCTTGTCATTCCCTAACCCTAACCCTAGCCCGGAACGCAAATCCACCACCAGCCATACACTTTATCCTACGCCGTTGCCTACTCCTGGCCCGTACGCTGGCACTGACACGTGCGTCAGCACGTAGCCCGACCCTCCCACGTTTCCGTACCCTCACCTGTGCCCTAAGCCTTGCCGTTCCCTAACCCTAACCCAAGCCTGGAACGGAAACCAACCACGAGCCCTACACCTTACCTTACGCCGTTGCTTACTCCTGGCCCGTACGCTGGCACTGACCCGAGCGTCAGCACGTAGCCTGACCCTCCCACGTTTCCGTAACCTCACCTGTGCCCTAAGCCTTCCCGTTCCCTAACCCTAACACTAGCCCGGAACGGAAATCAACCACCAGCCCTACACTTTATCCTACGCCGTTGCCTACTCCTGGCCCGTACGCTGGCACTGACCCGTGCGTCAGCACGTAGCCCGACCCTCCCACGTTTCTGTACCCTCACCTGTGCCCTAAGCCTTGCCGTTCCCTAACCCTAACCCTAGCCCGGAATAGAAACCCACCACCAGCCCTACACCTTACCTTACGCCATACCCTACTCCTGACCCGTACGCTGGCACTGACCCGTGCGTCAGCACGTAGCCTGACCCTCCCACGTTTCCGTGCCCTCACCTGTGCCCTAAGCCTTGCCGTTCGCTAACCCTAACCCTAGCCCGGAATAGAAACCAACCACCAGCCCTACACGGTACCTTACGCCGTACCATACTCCTGACCTCTACGCTGGCACTGACCTGTGCGTCAGCACGTAGCCTGACCCTCCCACGTTTCCGTACCCTCACCTGTGCCCTAAGCCTTGCCGTTCCCTAACCCTAACCCTAGCCCCGAATGCAAATCCACCACCAGCCCTACACTTTATCCTACGCCGTTGCCTACTCCTGGCCCGTACGCTGGCACTGACCCGTGCGTCAGCACGTAGCCCGACCCTCCCACGTTTCTGTACCCTCACCTGTGCCCTAAGCCTTGCCGTTCCCTAACCCTAACCCTAGCCCGGAATAGAAACCCACCACCAGCCCTACACCTTTCCTTAAGCCGTTGCCTACTCCTGGCCCGTACGCTGGCACTGACCCGTGCGTCAGCACGTAGCCTGACCCTCCCACGTTTCCGTACCCTCACCTGTGCCCTAAGCGTTGCCGTTCCCTAACCCTAACCCTAGCCCGGACTGGAAACCCACCACCAGCCCTACACTTTATCCTACGCCGTTGCCTACTCCTGGCCCGTATGCTGGCACTAACCCGTGCGTCAGCACGGGGCCCGAACCTCCCACGTTTCCGTACCCTCTCCTTTGCCCTAAGCCTTGCCGTTCCCTAACCCTAACCCTAGCCTGGAACGGAAATCAACCACAAGCCCTACACCTTACCTTACGCCGTACGCTACTCCTGGCCCGTACGTTGGCACTGACCAGTGCGTCAGCACGTAGCCTGACCCTCCCACGTTTCCGTACCCTCAGCTGTGCCCTAAGCCTTGCCGTTCCCTAACCCTAACCCTAGCCCGGAATGGAAACCCACCACCAGCCCTACACCTTACCTTACGCCGTACCCTATTCCTGGCCCGTACGCTGGCACTGAACCGTGCGTCAGCACGTAGCCTGACCCTCCCACGTTTCCGTACCCTCACTTGTGCCCTAAGCCTTGCCGTTCCCTAACCCTAACCCTAGCCCGGAATAGAAACCCACCACCAGCCCTACACTTTATCCTACGCCGTTGCCTACTCCTGCCCTGTACTCTGGCACTGCCCCGTGCATCAGCACGTAGCCTTACACTCTGGCGTTTCCGTACCCTCTCCTGTGCCGTAAGCCTTGCCGTTCCCTAACCCTAACCCTAGCCCAGAACGCAAATCCACCACCAGCCTACACTTTATCCTACGCCGTTGCCTACTCCTGGCCCGTACGCTGGCACTGACCCGTGCGTCAGCACGTAGCACGAGCCTCCCACGTTTCCGTACCTTCACCTGTGCCCTAAGACTTGCCGTTCCCTAACCCTAACCCTAGCCCGGAACGGAAACCCACCACCAGCCCTACACCTTACCTTACGCCATAACCTACTCCTGACCCGAACGCTGGCACTGACCCGTGCGTCAGCACGAAGCCTGACCCTCCCACGTTTCCGTACCCTCACCTGTGCCCTATGCCTTGCCATTCCCTAACCCTAACCCTAGCCCGGAATACAAACCCACCACCAGCCCTACACCTTACCTTACGCCGTACCCTACTCCTGACCTGTACGCTGGCACTGACCTGTGCGTCAGCACATAGCCTGACCCTCCCACGTTTCCGTACCCTCACCTGTGCCCTAAGCCTTGCCGTTCCCTAACCCTAACCCTAGCCCCGAACGCAAATCCACCACCAGCCCTACACTTTATCCTACGCCGTTGCCTGCTCCTGGCCCGTACGCTGGCACTGACCCGTGCGTCAGCACGTAGCCCGACCCTCCCACGTTTCTGTACCCTCACCTGTGCCCTAAGCCTTGCCGTTCCCTAACCCTAACCCTAGCCTGGAATAGAAACCCACCACCAGCCCTACACCTTACCTTAAGCCGTTGCCTACTCCTGGCCCGTACGCTGGCACTGACCCGTGCGTCAGCACGTAGCCCGACCCTCCCACGTTTCTGTACCCTCACCTGTGCCCTAAGCCTTGCCGTTCCCTAACCCTAACCCTAGCCCGGAATAGAAACCCACCACCAGCCCTACACCTTACCTTAAGCCGTTGCCTACTCCTGGCCCGTACGCTGGCACTGACCCATGCGTCAGCACGTAGCCCGACCCTCCCACGTTTCTGTACCCTCACCTGTGCCCTAAGCCTTGCCGTTCCCTAACCCTAACCCTAGCCCGGAATAGAAACCCACCACCAGCCCTACAACTTACCTTACGCCATACCCTACTCCTGACCCGTACGCTGGCACTGACCAGTGCGTCAGCACGTAGCCTGACCCTCCCACGTTTCCGTGCCCTCACCTGTGCCCTAAGCCTTGCCGTTCGCTAACCCTAACCCTAGCCCGGAATAGAAATCCACCACCAGCCCTACACGGTACCTTACGCCGTACCATACTCCCGACCTGTACGCTGGCACTGACCTGTGCGTCAGCACGTAGCCTGACCCTCCCACGTTTCCGTAGCCTCACCTGTGCCCTAAGCCTTGCCGTTCCCTAACCCTAACCCTAGCCCCGAATGCAAATCCACCACCAGCCCTACACTTTATCCTACGCCGTTGCCTACTCCTGGCGCGTACGCTGGCACTGACCCGTGCGTCAGCACGTAGCCCGACCCTCCCACGTTTCCGTACCCTCACCTGTGCCCTAAGCCTTGTCATTCCCTAACCCTAACCCTAGCCCGGAACGCAAATCCACCACCAGCCATACACTTTATCCTACGCCGTTGCCTACTCCTGGCCCGTACGCTGGCACTGACACGTGCGTCAGCACGTAGCCCGACCCTCCCACGTTTCCGTACCCTCACCTGTGCCCTAAGCCTTGCCGTTCCCTAACCCTAACCCAAGCCTGGAACGGAAACCAACCACGAGCCCTACACCTTACCTTACGCCGTTGCTTACTCCTGGCCCGTACGCTGGCACTGACCCGTGTGTCAGCACGTAGCCTGACCCTCCCACGTTTCCGTAACCTCACCTGTGCCCTAAGCCTTGCCGTTCCCTAACCCTAACACTAGCCCGGAACGGAAATCAACCACCAGCCCTACACTTTATCCTACGCCGTTGCCTACTCCTGGCCCGTACGCTGGCACTGACCCGTGCGTCAGCACGTAGCCCGACCCTCCCACGTTTCTGTACCCTCACCTGTGCCCTAAGCCTTGCCGTTCCCTAACCCTAACCCTAGCCCGGAATAGAAACCCACCACCAGCCCTACACCTTACCTTACGCCATACCCTACTCCTGACCCGTACGCTGGCACTGACCCGTGCGTCAGCACGTAGCCTGACCCTCCCACGTTTCCGTGCCCTCACCTGTGCCTTAAGCCTTGCCGTTCGCTAACCCTAACCCTAGCCCGGAATAGAAACCCACCACCAGCCCTACACGGTACCTTACGCCGTACCATACTCCTGACCTCTACGCTGGCACTGACCTGTGCGTCAGCACGTAGCCTGACCCTCCCACGTTTCCGTACCCTCACCTGTGCCCTAAGCCTTGCCGTTCCCTAACCCTAACCCTAGCCCCGAATGCAAATCCACCACCAGCCCTACACTTTATCCTACGCCGTTGCCTACTCCTGGCCCGTACGCTGGCACTGACCCGTGCGTCAGCACGTAGCCCGACCCTCCCACGTTTCTGTACCCTCACCTGTGCCCTAAGCCTTGCCGTTCCCTAACCCTAACCCTAGCCCGGAATAGAAACCCACCACCAGCCCTACACCTTTCCTTAAGCCGTTGCCTACTCCTGGCCCGTACGCTGGCACTGACCCGTGCGTCAGCACGTAGCCCGAACCTCCCACGTTTCTGTACCCTCACCTGTGCCCTAAGCCTTGCCGTTCCCTAACCCTAACCCTAGCCCGGAATAGAAACCCACCACAAGCCCTACACCTTACCTTAAGCCGTTGCCTACTCCTGGCCCGTACGCTGGCACTGACCCGTGTGTCAGCACGTAGCCTGACCCTCCCACGTTTCCGTACCCTCACCTGTGCCCTAAGCGTTGCCGTTCCCTAACCCTAACCCTAGCCCGGAATGGAAACCCACCACCAGCCCTACACTTTATCCTACGCCGTTGCCTACTCCTGGCCCGTATGCTGGCACTAACCCGTGCGTCAGCACGGGGCCCGAACCTCCCACGTTTCCGTACCCTCTCCTTTGCCCTAAGCCTTGCCGTTCCCTAACCCTAACCCTAGCCTGGAACGGAAATCAACCACAAGCCCTACACCTTACCTTACGCCGTACCCTACTCCTGGCCCGTACGTTGGCACTGACCAGTGCGTCAGCACGTAGCCTGACCCTCCCACGTTTCCGTACCCTCAGCTGTGCCCTAAGCCTTGCCGTTCCCTAACCCTAACCCTAGCCCGGAATGGAAACCCACCACCAGCCCTACACCTTACCTTACGCCGTACCCTATTCCTGGCCCGTACGCTGGCACTGAACCGTGCGTCAGCACGTAGCCTGACCCTCCCACGTTTCCGTATCCTCACTTGTGCCCTAAGCCTTGCCGTTCCCTAACCCTAACCCTAGCCCGGAATAGAAACCCACCACCAGCCCTACACTTTATCCTACGCCGTTGCCTAATCCTGCCCTGTACTCTGGCACTGCCCCGTGCATCAGCACGTAGCCTTACACTCTGGCGTTTCCGTACCCTCTCCTGTGCCGTAAGCCTTGCCGTTCCCTAACCCTAACCCTAGCCCAGAACGCAAATCCACCACCAGCCTACACTTTATCCTACGCCGTTGCCTACTCCTGGCCCGTACGCTGGCACTGACCCGTGCGTCAGCACGTAGCACGAGCCTCCCACGTTTCCGTACCTTCACCTGTGCCCTAAGACTTGCCGTTCCCTAACCCTAACCCTAGCCCGGAACGGAAACCCACCACCAGCCCTACACCTTACCTTACGCCATAACCTACTCCTGACCCGAACGCTGGCACTGACCCGTGCGTCAGCACGAAGCCTGACCCTCCCACGTTTCCGTACCCTCACCTGTGCCCTATGCCTTGCCGTTCCCTAACCCTAACCCTAGCCCGGAATACAAACCCACCACCAGCCCTACACCTTACCTTACGCCGTACCCTACTCCTGACCTGTACGTTGGCACTGACCTGTGCGTCAGCACATAGCCTGACCCTCCCACGTTTCCGTACCCTCACCTGTGCCCTAAGCCTTGCCGTTCCCTAACCCTAACCCTAGCCCCGAACGCAAATCCACCACCAGCCCTACACTTTATCCTACGCCGTTGCCTGCTCCTGGCCCGTACGCTGGCACTGACCCGTGCGTCAGCACGTAGCCCGACCCTCCCACGTTTCTGTACCCTCACCTGTGCCCTAAGCCTTGCCGTTCCCTAACCCTAACCCTAGCCTGGAATAGAAACCCACCACCAGCCCTACACCTTACCTTAAGCCGTTGCCTACTCCTGGCCCGTACGCTGGCACTGACCCATGCGTCAGCACGTAGCCCGACCCTCCCACGTTTCTGTACCCTCACCTGTGCCCTAAGCCTTGCCGTTCCCTAACCCTAACCCTAGCCCGGAATAGAAACCCACCACCAGCCCTACACCTTACCTTAAGCCGTTGCCTACTCCTGGCCCGTACGCTGGCACTGACCCATGCGTCAGCACGTAGCCCGACCCTCCCACGTTTCTGTACCCTCACCTGTGCCCTAAGCCTTGCCGTTCCCTAACCCTAACCATAGCCCGGAATAGAAACCCACCACCAGCCCTACAACTTACCTTACGCCATACCCTACTCCTGACACGTACGCTGGCACTGACCAGTGCGTCAGCACGTAGCCTGACCCTCCCACGTTTCCGTGCCCTCACCTGTGCCCTAAGCATTGCCGTTCGCTAACCCTAACCCTAGCCTGGAATAGAAATCCACCACCAGCCCTACACGGTACCTTACGCCGTACCATACTCCTGACCCGTACGCTGGCACTGACCCGTGCGTCAGCACGTAGCCTGACCCTCCCACGTTTCCGTAGCCTCACCTGTGCCCTAAGCCTTGCCGTTCCCTAACCATAACCCTAGCCCCGAATGCAAATCCACCACCAGCCCTACACTTTATCCTACGCCGTTGCCTACTCCTGGCCCGTACGCTGGCACTGACCCGTGCGTCAGCACGTAGCCTGACCCTCCCACGTTTCTGTACCCTCACCTGTGCCCTAAGCCTTGCCGTTCCCTAACCCTAACCCTAGCCCGGAATAGAAACCCACCACCAGCCCTACACCTTACCTTAAGCCGTTGCCTACTCCTGGCCCGTACGCTGGCACTGACCCGTGCGTCAGCACGTAGCCCGAACCTCCCACGTTTCTGTACCCTCACCTGTGCCCTAAGCCTTGCCGTTCCCTAACCCTAACCCTAGCCCGGAATAGAAACCCACCACAAGCCCTACACCTTACCTTAAGCCGTTGCCTACTCCTGGCCCGTACGCTGGCACTGACCCGTGCGTCAGCACGTAGCCTGACCCTCCCACGTTTCCGTACCCTCACCTGTGCCCTAAGCGTTGCCGTTCCCTAACCCTAACCCTAGCCCGGAATGGAAACCCACCACCAGCCCTACACTTTATCCTACGCCGTTGCCTACTCCTGGCCCGTATGCTGGCACTAACCCGTGCGTCAGCACGGGGCCCGAATCTCCCACGTTTCCGTACCCTCTCTTTGCCCTAAGCCTTGCCGTTCCCTAACCCTAACCCTAGCCTGGAACGGAAATCAACCACAAGCCCTACACCTTACCTTACGCCGTACCCTACTCCTGGCCCGTACGTTGGCACTGACCAGTGCGTCAGCACGTAGCCTGACCCTCCCACGTTTCCGTACCCTCAGCTGTGCCCTAAGCCTTGCCGTTCCCTAACCCTAACCCTAGCCCGGAATGGAAACCCACCACCAGCCCTACACCTTACCTTACGCCGTACCCTATTCCTGGCCCGTACGCTGGCACTGAACCGTGCGTCAGCACGTAGCCTGACCCTCCCACGTTTCCGTACCCTCACTTGTGCCCTAAGCCTTGCCGTTCCCTAACCCTAACCCTAGCCCGGAATAGAAACCCACCACCAGCCCTACACTTTATCCTACGCCGTTGCCTACTCCTGGCCTGTACTCTGGCACTGCCCCGTGCATCAGCACGTAGCCTTACACTCTGGCGTTTCCGTACCCTCTCCTGTGCCGTAAGCCTTGCCGTTCCCTAACCCTAACCCTAGCCCAGAACGCAAATCCACCACCAGCCTACACTTTATCCTACGCCGTTACCTACTCCTGGCCCGTACGCTGGCACTGACCCGTGCGTCAGCACGTAGCACGAGCCTCCCACGTTTCCGTACCTTCACCTGTGCCCTAAGCCTTGCCGTTCCCTAACCCTAACCCTAGCCCGGAACGGAAACCCACCACCAGCCCTACACCTTACCTTACGCCATAACCTACTCCTGACCCGAACGCTGGAACTGACCCGTGCGTCAGCACGAAGCCTGACCCTCCCACGTTTCCGTACCCTCACCTGTGCCCTATGCCTTGCCGTTCCCTAACCCTAACCCTAGCCCGGAATAGAAACCCACCACCAGCCCTACACCTTACCTTACGCCGTACCCTACTCCTGACCTGTACGCTGGCACTGACCTGTGCGTCAGCACGTAGCCTGACCCTCCCACGTTTCCGTACCCTCACCTGTGCCCTAAGCCTTGCCGTTCCCTAACCCTAACCCTAGCCCCGAACGCAAATCCACCACCAGCCCTACACTTTATCCTACGCCGTTGCCTGCTCCTGGCCCGTACGCTGGCACTGACCCGTGCGTCAGCACGTAGCCCGACCCACCCACGTTTCTGTACCCTCACCTGTGCCCTAAGCCTTGCCGTTCCCTAACCCTAACCCTAGCCCGGAATAGAAACCCACCACCAGCCCTACACCTTACCTTAAGCCGTTGCCTACTCCTGGCCCGTACGCTGGAACTGACCCGTGCGTCAGCACGTAGACCGACCCTCCCACGTTTCTGTACCCTCACCTGTGCCCTAAGTCTTGCCATTCCCTAACCCTAACCCTAGCCCGGAATAGAAACCCACCACCAGCCCTACACCTTACCTTAAGCCGTTGCCTACTCCTGGCCCGTACGCTGGCACTGACCCATGCGTCAGCACGTAGCCTTACCCTCCCACGTTTCCGTACCCTCACCTGTGCCCTAAGCGTTGCCGTTTCCTAACCCTAACCCTAGCCCGGAATGGAAACCCACCACCAGCCCTACACTTCATCCTACGTTGTTGCCTACTCCTGACCCGTATGCTGGCACTGACCCGTGCGTCAGCACGTAGCCCGACCCTCCCACGTTTCTGTACCCTCACCTGTGCCCTAAGCCTTGCCGTTCCCTAACCCTAACCCTAGCCCGGAATAGAAACCCACCACCAGCCCTACACCCTACCTTAAGCCGTTGCCTACTCCTGGCCCGTACGCTGGCACTGACCCATGCGTCAGCACGTAGCCTGACCCTCCCACGTTTCCGTACCCTCACCTGTGCCCTAAGCCTTGCCGTTCCCTAACCCTAACCCTAGCCCGGAATAGAAACCCACCACCAGCCCTACACTTTTCCTTACGCCGTACCCTACTCCTGACCTGTACGCTGGAACTGAGCTGTGCGTCAGCACGTAGCCTGACCCTGCCACGTTTCCGTACCCTCACCTGTGCCCTAAGCCTTGCCGTTCCCTTACCCTAACCCTAGCCCGGAACGCAAATCCACCACCAGCCATACACTTTATCCTACGCCGTTGCCTACTCCTGGCCCGTACGCTGGCACTGACACGTGCGTCAGCACGTAGCCCGACCCTCCCACGTTTCCGTACCCTCACCTGTGCCCTAAGCCTTGCCGTTCCCTAACCCTAACCCTAGCCTGGAACGGAAACCAACCACCAGCCCTACACCTTACCTTACGCCGTTGCTTACTCCTGCCCGTACGCTGGCACTGACCCGTGCGTCAGCACGTAGCCTGACCCTCCCACGTTTCCGTACCCTCACCTGTGCCCTAAGCCTTGCCGTTCCCTAACCCTAACCCTAGCCGGGAATAGAAAGCCAACACCAGCCCTACACCTTACCTTACGCCGTACCCTACTCCTGACCCGTACGCTGGCACTGACACGTGCGTCAGCACGTAGCCTGACCCTCCCACGTTTCCGTACCCTCACCTGTGCCCTAAGCCTTGCCGTTCCCTAACCCTAACCCTAGCCCCGAACGCAAATCCACCACCAGCCCTACACTTTATCCTACGCCGTTGCCTGCTCCTGGCCCGTACGCTGGCACTGACCCGTGCGTCAGCACGTAGCCCGACCCTCCCACGTTTCCGTACCCTCACCTGTGCCCTAAGCCTTGCCGTTCCCTAACCCTAACCCTAGCCTGGAATAGAAACCCACCACCAGCCCTACACCTTACCTTAAGCCGTTGCCTACTCTTGGCCCGTACGCTGGCACTGACCCGTGCGTCAGCACGTAGCCCGACCCTCCCACGTTTCTGTACCCTCACCTGTGCCCTAAGCCTTGCCGTTCCCTAACCCTAACCCTAGCCCGGAATAGAAACCCACCACCAGCCCTACACCTTACCTTAAGCCGTTGCCTACTCCTGGCCCGTACGCTGGCACTGACCCATGCGTCAGCACGTAGCCTGACCCTCCCACGTTTCCGTACCCTCACCTGTACCCTAAGCGTTGCCGTTCCCTAACCCTAACCCTAGCCCGGAATGGAAACCCACCACCATCCCTACACTTCATCCTTCGTCGTTGCCTACTCCTGACGCGTATGCTGGCACTGACCCGTGCGTCAGCACGTAGCCCGACCCTCCCACGTTTCTGTACCCTCACCTGTGCCCTAAGCCTTGCCGTTCCCTAACCCTAAACCTAGCCCGGAATAGAAACCCACCACCATTCCTACACCCTACCTTAAGCCGTTGCCTACTCCTGGCCCGTACGCTGGCACTGACCCGTGCGTCTGCACGTAGCCCGACCCTCCCACGTTTCCATACCCTCACCTGTGCCCTAAGCCTTGCCGATCCCTAACCCTAACCCTATCCCGGAACGGAAATCAACCACAAGCCCTACACCTTACCTTACGCCGTTGCCCACTCCTGGCCCGAACGCTGGCACGGACCCGTGAATCAGCACGTAGCCCGACCCTCCCACGTTTCCGTACCCTCCCCTGTGCCCTAAGCCTTGCCGTTCCCTAACCCTAACCCTAGCCTGGAACGGAAACCAACCACCAGCCCTACACCTTACCCTACGCCGTACCCTACTCCTGGCCAGTACTCTGGCACTGACCCGTTCATCAGCACGTAGCCTTACCCTCCCGCGTTTCCGTACCCTGACCTGTGCCCTAAGCCTTGCCGTTCCCTAACCCTAACCCTAGCCCGGAATAGAAACCCACCACCAGCCCTACACCTTACCTTACGCCGTACCCTACTCCTGACCCGTACGCTGGCACTGACCCGTGCGTCAGCACGTAGCCTGACCCTCCCACGTTTCCGTGCCCTCAGCTGTGCCCTAAGCCTTGCCGTTCCCTAACCCTAACCCTAGCCCGGAATGGAAACCCACCACCAGCCCTACACCTTACCTTACGCCGTACCCTATTCCTGGCCCGTACGCTGGCACTGAACCGTGCGTCAGCACGTAGCCTGACCCTCCCACGTTTCCGTACCCTCACCTGTGCCCTAAGCCTTGCCGTTCCCTAACCCTAACCCTAGCCTGGAACGGAAAACAACCACCAGACCTACACCTTACCTTACGCCGTTGCCTACACCTGGCCCGTACGCTGGCACTGACCCGTGCGTCAGCACGTAGCCTGACCCTCCCACGTTTCCGTACCCTCACCTGTGCCCTAAGCCTTGCCGTTCCCTAAACCTAACCCTAGCCCGGAATGGAAACCCACCACCAGCCCTACACCTTACCCTACGCCGTTGCCTACTCCTGGCCTGTACTCTGGCACTGCCCCGTGCATCAGCACGTAGCCTTACACTCTGGCGTTTCCGTACCCTCTCCTGTGCCCTAAGCCTTGCCGTTCCCTAACCCTAACCCTAGCCCAGAACGCAAATCCACCACCAGCCTACACTTTATCCTACGCCGTTGCCTACTCCTGGCCCGTACGCTGGCACTGACCCGTGCGTCAGCACGTAGCACGAGCCTCCCACGTTTCCGTACCTTCACCTGTGCCCTAAGCCTTGCCGTTCCCTAACCCTAACCCTAGCCCGGAACGGAAACCCACCACCAGCCTGACACCTTACATTACGCCATAACCTACTCCTGGCCCGTACGCTGGCACTGAACCGTGCGTCAGCACGTAGCCTGACCCTCCCACGTTTCCGTACCCTCACCTGTGCCCTAAGCCATGCCGTTCCCTAACCCTAACCCTAGCCCGGAACGCAAATCCACCACCAGCCCTACACTTTATCCTACGCCGTTGCCTACTCCTGGCCCGTACGCTGGCACTGACCCGTGCGTCAGCACGTAGCCCGACCCTCCCACGTTTCCGTACCCTCACCTGTGCCCTAAGCCTTGCCGTTCCCTAACCCTAACCCTAGCCCGGAATAGAAACCCACCACAAGCCCTACACCTTACCTTACGCCATAACCTACTCCTGACCCGTACGCTGGCACTGACCCGTGCGTCAGCACGTAGACTGACCCTCCCACGTTTCCGTACCCTCACCTGTGCCCTATGCCTTGCCGTTCCCTAACCCTAACCCTAGCCCGGAATAGAAACCCACCACCAGCCCTACACCTTACCTTACGCCGTACACTACTCCTGACCTGTACGCTGGCACTGACCTGTGCGTCAGCACGTAGCCTGACCCTCCCACGTTTCCGTACCCTCACCTGTGCCCTAAGCCTTGCCGTTCCCTAACCCTAACCCTAGCCCCGAACGCAAATCCACCACCAGCCCTACACTTTATCCTACGCCGTTGCCTACTCCTGGCCCGTACGCTGGCACTGACCCGTGCGTCAGCACGTAGCCCGACCCTCCCACGTTTCTGTACCCTCACCTGTGCCCTAAGCCTTGCCGTTCCCTAACCCTAACCCTAGCCCGGAATAGAAACCCACCACCAGCCCTACACCTTACCTTAAGCCGTTGCCTACTCCTGGCCCGTACGCTGGCACTGACCCGTGTGTCAGCACGTAGCCCGACCCTCTCACGTTTCTGTACCCTCACCTGTGCCCTAAGCCTTGCCGTTCCCTAACCCTAACCCTAGCCCGGAATAGAAACCCACCACCAGCCCTACACCTTACCTTAAGCCGTTGCCTACTCCTGGCCCGTACTCTGGCACTGACCCGTGCGTCAGCACGTAGCCTGACCCTCCCACGTTTCCGTACCCTCACCAGTGCCCTAAGCGTTGCCGTTCCCTAACCCTAACCCTAGCCCGGAATGGAAACCCACCACCAGCCCTACACTTTATCCTACACCGTTGCCTACTCCTGACCCGTATGCTGGCACTGACCCGTGCGTCAGCACGTAGCCCGACCCTCCCACGTTTCTGTACCCTCACCTGTGCCCTAAGCCTTGCCGTTCCCTAACCCTAACCCTAGCCCGGAATAGAAACCCACCACCAGCCCTACACTGTATCCTACGCCGTTGCCTACTCCTGGCCCGTATGCTGGCACTAACCCGTGCGTCAGCACGGGGCCCGACCCTCCCACGTTTCCGTACCCTCTACTTTGCCCTAAGCCTTGCCGTTCCCTAACCCTAACCCTAGCCTGGAACGGAAATCAACCACAAGCCCTACACCTTACCTTAAGCCGTACCCTACTCCTGGCCCGTACGTTGGCACTGACCAGTGCGTCAGCACGTAGCCTGACCCTCCCACGTTTCCGTACCATCACCTGTGCCCTAAGCCTTGCCGTTCCCTAACACTAACCCTAGCCCGGAATGGAAACCCACCACCAGCCCTACACCTTACCTTACGCCGTACCCTATTCCTGGCCCGTACGCTGGCACTGAACCGTGCGTCAGCACGTAGCCTGACCCTCCCACGTTTCCGTACCCTCACTTGTGCCCTAAGCCTTGCCGTTCCCTAACACTAACCCTAGTCCGTAATAGAAACCCACCACCAGCCCTACACTTTATCCTACGCCGTTGCCTACTCCTGGCCTGTACTCTGGCACTGCCCCGTGCATCAGCACGTAGCCTTACACTCTGGCGTTTCCGTACCCTCTCCTGTGCCGTAAGCCTTGCCGTTCCCTAACCCTAACCCTAGCCCGGAATAGAAACCCACCACCAGCCCTACACTTTATCCTACGCCGTTGCCTACTCCTGGCCTGTACTCTGGCACTGCCCCGTGCATCAGCACGTAGCCTTACACTCTGGCGTTTCCGTACCCTCTCCTGTGCCGTAAGCCTTGCCATTCCCTAACCCTAACCCTAGCCCAGAACGCAAATCCACCACCAGCCTACACTTTATCCTACGCCGTTGCCTACTCCTGGCCCGTACGCTGGCACTGACCCGTGCGTCAGCACGTAGCACGAGCCTCCCACGTTTCCGTACCTTCACCTGTGCCCTAAGCCTTGCCGTTCCCTAACCCTAACCCTAGCCCGGAACAGAAACCCACCACCAGCCCTACACCTTACCTTACGCCATAACCTACTCCTGACCCGAACGCTGGCACTGACCCGTGCGTCAGCACGAAGCCTGACCCTCCCACGTTTCCGTACCCTCACCTGTGCCCTATGCCTTGCCGTTCCCTAACCCTAACCCTAGCCCGGAATAGAAACCCACCACCAGCCCTACACCTTACCTTACGCCGTACCCTACTCCTGACCTGTACGCTGGCACTGACCTGTGCATCAGCACGTAGCCTGACCCTCCCACGTTTCCGTACCCTCACCTGTGCCCTAAGCCTTGCCGTTCCCTAACCCTAACCCTAGCCCGGAATAGAAACCCACCACCAGCCCTACACCTTACCTTAAGCCGTTGCCTACTCCTGGCCCGTACGCTGGCACTGACCCATGCGTCAGCACGTAGCCCGACCCTCCCACGTTTCTGTACCCTCACCTGTGCCCTAAGCCTTGCCGTTCCCTAACCCTAACCCTAGCCCGGAATAGAAACCCACCACCAGCCCTACACCTTACCTTAAGCCGTTGCCTACTCCTGGCCCGTACGCTGGCACTGACCCGTGCGTCAGCACGTAGCCTGACCCTCCCACGTTTCCGTACCCTCACCTGTGCCCTAAGCCTTGCCGTTCCCTAACCCTAACCCTAGCCCGGAATGGAAACCCACCACCAGCCCTACACCTTACCCTACGCCGTTGCCTACTCCTGGCCTGTACTCTGGCACTGCCCCGTGCACCAGCACGTAGCCTTACACTCTGGCGTTTCCGTACCCTCTCCTGTGCCCTAAGCCTTGCCGTTCCCTAACCCTAACCCTAGCCCAGAACGCAAATCCACCACCAGCCTACACTTTATCCTACGCCGTTGCCTACTCCTGGCCCGTACGCTGGCACTGACCCGTGCGTCAGCGCGTAGCACAAGCCTCCCACGTTTCCGTACCTTCACCTGTGCCCTAAGCCTTGCCGTTCCCTAACCCTAACCCTAGCCCGGAACGGAAACCCACAACCAGCCTGACACCTTACATTACGCCGTAACCTATTCCTGGCCCGTACGCTGGCACTGAACCGTGCGTCAGCACGTAGCCTGACCCTCCCACGTTTCCGTAACCTCACCTGTGCCCTAAGCCATGCCGTTCCCTAACCCTAACCCTAGCCCGGAACGCAAATCCACCACCAGCCCTACACTTTATCCTACGCCGTTGCCTACTCCTGGCCCGTACGCTGGCACTGACCCGTGCGTCAGCACGTAGCGGGACCCTCCCACGTTTCCGTACCCTCACCTGTGCCCTAAGCCTTGCCGTTCCCTAACCCTAACCCTAGCCCGGAATAGAAACCCACCACCAGCCCTACACTTTTCCTTACGCCATAACCTACTCCTGACCCGTACGCTGGCACTGACCCGTGCGTCAGCACGTAGACTGACCCTCCCACGTTTCCGTACCATCACCTGTGCCCTATGCCTTGCCGTTCCCTAACCCTAACCCTAGCCCGGAATAGAAACCCACCACCAGCCCTACACCTTACCTTACGCCGTACCCTACTCCTGACCTGTACCCTGGCACTGACCTGTGCGTCAGCACGTAGCCTGACCCTCCCACGTTTCCGTACCCTCACCTGTGCCCTAAGCCTTGCCGTTCCCTAACCCTAACCCTAGCCCCGAACGCAAATCCACCACCAGCCCTACACTTTATCCTACGCCGTTGCCTACTCCTGGCCCGTACGCTGGCACTGACCCGTGCGTCAGCACGTAGCCCGACCCTCCCACGTTTCTGTACCCTCACCTGTGCCCTAAGCCTTGCCGTTCCCTAACCCTAACCCTAGCCCGGAATAGAAACCCACCACCAGCCCTACACCTTACCTTAAGCCGTTGCCTACTCCTGGCCCGTACGCTGGCACTGACCCGTGCGTCAGCACGTAGCCCGACCCTCCCACGTTTTTGTACCCTCACCTGTGCCCTAAGCCTTGCCGTTCCCTAACCCTAACCCTAGCCCGGAATAGAAACCCACCACCAGCCCTACACCTTACCTTAAGCCGTTGCCTACTCCTGGCCCGTACGCTGGCACTGACCCGTGTGTCAGCACGTAGCCTGACCCTCCCACGTTTCCGTACCCTCACCAGTGCCCTAAGCGTTGCCGTTCCCTAACCCTAAACCTAGCCCGGAATGGAAACCCACCACCAGCCCTACACTTTATCCTACGCCGTTGCCTACTCCTGGCCCGTACGCTGGCACTGACCCGTGCGTCAGCACGTAGCCCGACCCTCCCACGTTTCTGTACCCTCACCTGTGCCCTAAGCCTTGCCGTTCCCTAACCCTAACCCTAGCCCGGAATAGAAACCCACCACCAGCCCTACACCTTACCTTAAGCCGTTGCCTACTCCTGGCCCGTACGCTGGCACTGACCCGTGCGTCAGCACGTAGCCTGACCCTCCCACGTTTCCGTACCCTCACCTGTGCCCTAAGCCTTGCCGTTCCCTAACCCTAACCCTAGCCGGGAATAGAAAGCCACCACCAGCCCTACACCTTACCTTACGCCGTACCCTACTCCTGACGCGTACGCTGGCACTGACACGTGCGTCAGCACGTAGCCTGACCCTCCCACGTTTCCGTACCCTCACCTGTGCCCTAAGCCTTGCCGTTCCCTAACCCTAACCCTAGCCCGGAATAGAAACCCACCACCAGCCCTACACTTTTCCTTACGCCGTACCCTACTCCTGACCTGTACGCTGGCACTGACCTGTGCGTCAGCACGTAGCCTGACCCTCCCACGTTTCCGTACCCTCACCTGTGCCCTAAGCCTTGTCATTCCCTAACCCTAACCCTAGACCGGAACGCAAATCCACCACCAGCCATACACTTTATCCTACGCCGTTGCCTACTCCTGGCCCGTACGCTGGCACTGACACGTGCGTCAGCACGTAGCCCGACCCTCCCACGTTTCCGTACCCTCACCTGTGCCCTAAGCCTTGCCGTTCCCTAACCCTAACCCTAGCCTGGAACGGAAACCAACCACGAGCCCTACACCTTACCTTACGCCGTTGCTTACTCCTGGCCCGTACGCTGGCACTGACCCGAGCGTCAGCACGTAGCCTGACCCTCCCACGTTTCCGTACCCTCACCTGTGCCCTAAGCCTTGCCGTTCCCTAACCCTAACACTAGCCCGGAACGGAAATCAACCACCAGCCCTACACTTTATACTACGCCGTTGCCTACTCCTGGCCCGTACGCTGGCACTGACCCGTGCGTCAGCACGTAGCCCGACCTTCCCACGTTTCTGTACCCTCACCTGTGCCCTAAGCCTTGCCGTTCCCTAACCCTAACCCTAGCCCGGAATAGAAACCCACCACCAGCCCTACACCTTACCTTACGCCATACCCTACTCCTGACCCGTACGCTGGCACTGACCCGTGCGTCAGCACGTAGCCTGACCCTCCCACGTTTCCGTGCCCTCACCTGTGCCCTAAGCCTTGCCGTTCGCTAACCCTAACCCTAGCCCGGAATAGAAACCCACCACCAGCCCTACACGGTACCTTACGCCGTACCATACTCCTGACCTGTACGCTGGCACTAACCTGTGCGTCAGCACGTAGCCTGACCCTCCCACGTTTCCGTACCCTCACCTGTGCCCTAAGCCTTGCCGTTCCCTAACCCTAACCCTAGCCCCGAATGCAAATCCACCACCAGCCCTACACTTTATCCTACGCCGTTGCCTACTCCTGGCCCGTACGCTGGCACTGACCCGTGCGTCAGCACGTAGCCCGACCCTCCCACGTTTCTGTACCCTCACCTGTGCCCTAAGCCTTGCCGTTCCCTAACCCTAACCCTAGCCCGGAATAGAAACCCATCACCAGCCCTACACCTTACCTTAAGCCGTTGCCTACTCCTGGCCCGTACGCTGGCACTGACCCGTGCGTCAGCACGTATCCCGAACCTCCCACGTTTCTGTACCCTCACCTGTGCCCTAAGCCTTGCCGTTCCCTAACCCTAACCCTAGCCCGGAATAGAAACCCACCACCAGCCCTACACCTTACCTTACGCCATACCCTACTCCTGACCCGTACGCTGGCACTGACCAGTGCTTCAGCACGTAGCCTGACCCTCCCACGTTTCCGTACCCTCACCTGTGCCCTAAGCGTTGCCGTTCCCTAACCCTAACCCTAGCCCGGAATGGAAACCCACCACCAGCCCTACACTTTATCCTACGCCGTTGCCTACTCCTGGCCCGTATGCTGGCACTAACCCGTGCGTCAGCACGGGGCCCGACCCTCCCACGTTTCCGTACCCTCTCCTTTGCCCTAAGCCTTGCCGTTCCCTAACCCTAACCCTAGCCTGGAACGGAAATCAACCACAAGCCCTACACCTTACCTTACGCCGTACCCTTCTCCTGGCCCGTACGTTGGCACTGACCAGTGCGTCAGCACGTAGCCTGACCCTCCCACGTTTCCGTACCCTCAGCTGTGCCCTAAGCCTTGCCGTTCCCTAACCCTAACCCTAGCCCGGAATGGAAACCCACCACCAGCCCTACACCTTACCTTACGCCGTACCCTATTCCTGGCCCGTACGCTGGCACTGAACCGTGCGTCAGCACGTAGCCTGACCCTCCCACGTTTCCGTACCCTCACTTTTGCCCTAAGCCTTGCCGTTCCCTAACCCTAACCCTAGCCCGGAATAGAAACCCACCACCAGCCCTACACTTTATCCTACGCCGTTGCCTACTCCTGGCCTGTACTCTGGCACTGCCCCGTGCATCAGCACGTAGCCTTACACTCTGGCGTTTCCGTACCCTCTCCTGTGCCGTAAGCCTTGCCGTTCCCTAACCCTAACCCTAGCCCAGAACGCAAATCCACCACCAGCCTACACTTTATCCTACGCCGTTGCCTACTCCTGGCCCGTACGCTGGCACTGACCCGTGCGTCAGCACGTAGCACGAGCCTCCCACGTTTCTGTACCTTCACCTGTGCCCTAAGCCTTGCCGTTCCCTAACCCTAACCCTAGCCCGGAACGGAAACCCACCACCAGCCCTACACCTTACCTTACGCCATAACCTACTCCTGACCCGAACGCTGGCACTGACCCGTGCGTCAGCACGAAGCCTGACCCTCCCACGTTTCCGTACCCTCACCTGTGCCCTATGCCTTGCCGTTCCCTAACACTAACCCTAGCCCGGAATAGAAACCCACCACCAGCCCTACACCTTACCTTACGCCGTACCCTACTCCTGACCTGTACGCTGGCACTGACCTGTGCATCAGCACGTAGCCTGACCCTCCCACGTTTCTGTACCCTCACCTGTGCCCTAAGCCTTGCCGTTCCCTAACCCTAACCCTAGCCCCGAACGCAAATCCACCACCAGCCCTACACTTTATCCTACGCCGTTGCCTGCTCCTGGCCCGTACGCTGGCACTGACCCGTGCGTCAGCACGTAGCCCGACCCTCCCACGTTTCTGTACCCTCACCTGTGCCCTAAGCCTTGCCGTTCCCTAACCCTAACCCTAGCCCGGAATAGAAACCCACCACCAGCCCTACACCTTACCTTAAGCCGTTGCCTACTCCTGGCCCGTACGCTGGCACTGACCCGTGCGTCAGCACGTAGCCCGACCCTCCCACGTTTCTGTACCCTCACCTGTGCCCTAAGCCTTGCCGTTCCCTAACCCTAACCCTAGCCCGGAATAGAAACCCACCACCAGCCCTACACCTTACCTTAAGCCGTTGCCTACTCCTGGCCCGTACGCTGGCACTGACCCGTGCGTCAGCACGTAGCCTGACCCTCCCACGATACCGTACCCTCACATGTGCCCTAAGCCTTGCCGTTCCCTAACCCTAAACCTAGCCCGGAATGGAAACCCACCACCAGCCCTACACCTTACCCTACGCCATTGCTACTCCTGGCCTGTACTCTGGCACTGCCCCGTGCATCAGCACGTAGCCTTACACTCTGGCGTTTCCGTACCCTCTCCTGTGCCGTAAGCCTTGCCGTTCCCTAACCCTAACCCTAGCCCAGAACGCAAATCCACCACCAGCCTACACTTTATCCTACGCCGTTGCCTACTCCTGGCCCGTACGCTGGCACTGACCCGTGCGTCAGCACGTAGCACAAGCCTCCCACGTTTCCGTACCTTCACCTGTGCCCTAAGCCTTGCCGTTCCCTAACCCTAACCCTAGCCCGGAACGGAAACCCACCACCAGCCTGACACCTTACATTACGCCGTACCCTATTCCTGGCCCGTACGCTGGCACTGAACCGTGCGTCAGCACGTAGCCTGACCCTCCCACGTTTCCGTACCCTCACCTGTGCCCTAAGCCATGCCGTTCCCTAACCCTAACCCTAGCCCTGAACGCAAATACACCACCAGCCCTACACTTTATCCTGCGCCGTTGCCTACTCCTGGCCCGTACGCTGGCACTGACACGTGCGTCAGCACGAAGCCCGACCCTCCCACGTTTCCGTACCCTCACCTGTGCCCTAAGCCTTGCCGTTCCCTAACCCTAACCCTAGCCCGGAATAGAAACCCACCACCAGCCCTACACCTTACCTTACGCCATAACCTACTCCTGACCCGTACGCTGACACTGACCCGTGCGTTAGTATGTAGACTGACCCTCCCACGTTTCCGTACCCTCACCTGTGCCCTATGCCTTGCCGTTCCCTAACCCTAACCCTAGCCCGGAATACAAACCCACCACCAGCCCTACACCTTACCTTACGCCGTACCCTACTCCTGACCTGTACGCTGGCACTGACCTGTGCGTCAGCACGTAGCCTGACCCTCCCACGTTTCCGTACCCTGACCTGTGCCCTAAGACTTGCCGTTCCCTAACCTTAACCCTAGCCCCGAACGCAAATCCACCACCGGCCCTACACTTTATCCTACGCCGTTGCATACTCCTGGCCCGTACGCTGGCACTGACCCGTGCGTCAGCACGTAGCCTGACCCTCCCACGTTTCTGCACCCTAACCTGTGCCCTAAGCCTTGCCGTTCCCTAACCCTAACCCTAGCCCGGAATAGAAACCCACCACGAGCCCTACACCTTACCTTACGCCGTTGTTTACTCCTGGCCCGTACGCTGGCACTGACCCGAGCGTCAGCACGTAGCCTGACCCTCCCACGTTTCCGTAACCTCACCTGTGCCCTAAGCCTTGCCGTTCCCTAACCCTAACACTAGCCTGGAACGGAAATCAACCACCAGCCCTACACTTTATCCTACGCCGTTGCCTACTCCTGGCCCGTACGCTGGCACTGACCCGTGCGTCAGCACGTAGCCCGACCCTCCCACGTTTCTGTACCCTCACCTGTGCCCTAAGCCTTGCCGTTCCCTAACCCTAACCCTAGCCCGGAATAGAAACCCACCACCAGCCCTACACCTTACCTTACGCCATACCCTACTCCTGACCCGTACGCTGGCACTGACCCGTGCGTCAGCACGTAGCCTGACCCTCCCACGTTTTCGTGCCCTCACCTGTGCCCTAAGCCTTGCCGTTCGCTAACCCTAACCCTAGCCCGGAATAGAAACCCACCACCAGCCCTACACGGTACCTTACGCCGTACCATACTCCTGACCTGTACGCTGGCACTAACCTGTGCGTCAGCACGTAGCCTGACCCTCCCACGTTTCCGTACCCTCACCTGTGCCCTAAGCCTTGCCGTTCCCTAACCCTAACCCAAGCCCCGAATGCAAATCCACCACCAGCCCTACACTTTATCCTACGACGTTGCCTACTCCTGGCCCGTACGCTGGCACTGACCCGTGCGTCAGCACGTAGCCCGACCCTCCCACGTTTCTATACCCTCACCTCTGCCCTAAGCCTTGCCGTTCCCTAACCCTAACCCTAGCCCGGAATAGAAACCCATCACCAGCCCTACACCTTACCTTAAGCCGTTGCCTACTCCTGGCCCGTACGCTGGCACTGACCCGTGCGTCAGCACGTAGCCCGAACCTTCCACGTTTCTGTACCCTCACCTGTGCCCTAAGCCTTGCCGTTCCCTAACCCTAACCCTAGCCCGGAATAGAAACCCACCACCAGCCCTACACCTTACCTTAAGCCGTTGCCTACTCCTGGCCCGTACGCTGGCACTGACCCGTGCGTCAGCACGTAGCCTGACACTCCCACGTTTCCGTACCCTGACCTGTGCCCTAAGCGTTGCCGTTCCCTAACCCTAACCCTAGCCCGGAATGGAAACCCACCACCAGCCCTACACTTTATCCTACGCCGTTGCCTACTCCTGGCCCGTATGCTGGCACTAACCCGTGCGTCAGCACGGGGCCCGACCCTCCCACGTTTCCGTACCCTCTACTTTGCCCTAAGCCTTTCCGTTCCCTAACCCTAACCCTAGCCTGGAACGGAAATCAACCACAAGCCCTACACCTTACCTTAAGCCGTACCCTACTCCTGGCCCGTACGTTGGCACTGACCAGTGCGTCAGCACGTAGCCTGACCCTCCCACGTTTCCGTACCCTCAGCTGTGCCCTAAGCCTTGCCGTTCCCTAACCCTAACCCTAGACCGGAATGGAAACCCACCACCAGCCCTACACCTTACCTTACGCCGTACCCTATTCCTGGCCCGTACGCTGGCACTGAACCGTGCGTCAGCACGTAGCCTGACCCTCCCACGTTTCCGTACCCTCACTTGTGCCCTAAGCCTTGCCGTTCCCTAACCCTAACCCTAGCCCGGAATAGAAACCCACCACCAGCCCTACACTTTATCCTACGCCGTTGCCTACTCCTGGCCTGTACTCTGGCACTGCCCCGTGCATCAGCACGTAGCCTTACACTCTGGCGTTTCCGTACCCTCTCCTGTGCCGTAAGCCTTGCCGTTCCCTAACCCTAACCCTAGCCCAGAACGCAAATCCACCACCAGCCTACACTTTATCCTACGCCGTTGCCTACTCCTGGCCCGTACGCTGGCACTGACCCGTGCGTCAGCACGTAGCACGAGCCTCCCACATTTCCGTACCTTCACCTGTGCCCTAAGCCTTGCCGTTCCCTAACCCTAACCCTAGCCCGGAACGGAAACCCACCACCAGCCCTACACCTTACCTTACGCCATAACCTACTCCTGACCCGAACGCTGGCACTGACCCGTGCGTCAGCACGAAGCCTGACCCTCCCACGTTTCCGTACCCTCACCTGTGCCCTATGCCTTGCCGTTTCCTAACCCTAACCCTAGCCCGGAATAGACACCCACCACCAGCCCTACACCTTACCTTACGCCGTACCCTACTCCTGACCTGTACGCTGGCACTGACCTGTGCGTCAGCACGTAGCCTGACCCTCCCACGTTTCCGTACCTTCACCTGTGCCCTAAGCCTTGCCGTTCCCTAACCCTAACCCTAGCCCCGAACGCAAATCCACCACCAGCCCTACACTTTATCCTACGCCGTTGCCTGCTCCTGGCCCATACGCTGGCACTGACCCGTGCGTCAGCACGTAGCCCGACCCTCCCACGTTTCTGTACCCTCACCTGTGCCCTAAGCCTTGCCGTTCCCTAAACCTAACCCTAGCCCAGAATAGAAACCCACCACCAGCCCTACACCTTACCTTAAGCCGTTGCCTATTCCTGGCCCGTACGCTGCCACTGACCCATGCGTCAGCACGTAGCCCGACCCTCCCACGTTTCTGTACCCTCACCTGTGCCCTAAGCCTTGCCGTTCCCTAACCCTAACCCTAGCCCGGAATAGAAACCCACCACCAGCCCTACACCTTACCTTAAGCCGTTGCCTACTCCTGGCCCGTACGCTGGCACTGACCCGTGCGTCAGCACGTAGCCTGACCCTCCCACGTTTCCGTACCCTCACCTGTGCCCTAAGCCTTGCCGTTCCCTAACCCTAACCCTAGCCCGGAATGGAAACCCACCACCAGCCCTACACCTTACCCTACGCCGTTGCCTACTCCTGGCCTGTACTCTGGCACTGCCCCGTGCACCAGCACGTAGCCTTACACTCTGGCGTTTCCGTACCCTCTCCTGTGCCCTAAGCCTTGCCGTTCCCTAACCCAAACCGTAGCCCAGAACGCAAATCCACCACCAGCCTACACTTTATCCTACGCCGTTGCCTACTCCTGGCCCGTACGCTGGCACTGACCCGTGCGTCAGCGCGTAGCACGAGCCTCCCACGTTTCCGTACCTTCACCTGTGCCCTAAGCCTTGCCGTTCCCTAACCCTAACCCTAGCCCGGAACGGAAACCCACAACCAGCCTGACACCTTACATTACGCCGTACCCTATTCCTGGCCCGTACGCTGGCACTGAACCGTGCGTCAGCACGTAGCCTGACCCTCCCACGTTTCCGTACCCTCACCTGTGCCCTAAGCCATGCCGTTCCCTAACCCTAACCCTAGCCCGGAACGCAAATCCACCACCAGCCCTACACTTTATCCTACGCCGTTGCCTACTCCTGGCCCGTACGCTGGCACTGACCCGTGCGTCAGCACGTAGCGGGACCCTCCCACGTTTCCGTACCCTCACCTGTGCCCTAAGCCTTGCCGTTCCCTAAACCTAACCCTAGCCCGGAATAGAAACCCACCACCAGCCCTACACTTTTCCTTACGCCATAACCTACTCCTGACCCGTACGCTGGCACTGACACGTGCGTCAGCACGTAGACTGACCCTCCCACGTTTCCGTACCATCACCTGTGCCCTATGCCTTGCCGTTCCCTAACCCTCACCCTAGCCCGGAATAGAAACCCACCACCAGCCCTACACCTTACCTTACGCCGTACCCTACTCCTGACCTGTACGCTGGCACTGACCTGTGCGTCAGCACGTAGCCTGACCCTCCCACGTTTCCGTACCCTCACCTGTGCCCTAAGCCTTGCCGTTCCCTAACCCTAACCCTAGCCCCGAACGCAAATCCACCACCAGCCCTACACTTTATCCTACGCCGTTGCCTAATCCTGGCCCGTACGCTGGCACTGACCCGTGCGTCAGCACGTAGCCCGACCCTCCCACGTTTCTGTACCCTCACCTGTGCCCTAAGCCTTGCCGTTCCCTAACCCTAACCCTAGCCCGGAATAGAAACCCACCACCAGCCCTACACCTTACCTTAAGCCGTTGCCTACTCCTGGCCCGTACGCTGGCACTGACCCGTGCGTCAGCACGTAGCCCGACCCTCCCACGTTTCTTTACCCTCACCTGTGCCCTAAGCCTTGCCGTTCCCTAACCCTAACCCTAGCCCGGAATAGAAACCCACCACCAGCCCTACACCTTACCTTAAGCCGTTGCCTACTCCTGGCCCGTACGCTGGCACTGACCCGTGCGTCAGCACGTAGCCTGACCCTCCCACGTTTCCGTACCCTCACCTGTGCCCTAAGCCTTGCTGTTCCCTAACCCTAACCCTAGCCCGGAATGGAAACCCACCACCAGCCCTACACCTTACCCTACGCCGTTGCCTACTCCTGGCCTGTACTCTGGCACTGCCCCATGCACCAGCACGTAGCCTTACACTCTGGCGTTTCCGTACCCTCTCCTGTGCCCTAAGCCTTGCCGTTCCCTAACCCAAACCGTAGCCCAGAACGCAATTCCACCACCAGCCTACACTTTATCCTACGCCGTTGCCTACTCCTGGCCCGTACGCTGGCACTGACCCGTGCGTCAGCGCGTAGCACGAGCCTCCCACGTTTCCGTACCTTCACCTGTGCCCTAAGCCTTGCCGTTCCCTAACCCTAACCCTAGCCCGGAACGGAAACCCACAACCAGCCTGACACCTTACATTACGCCGTACCCTATTCCTGGCCCGTACGCTGGCACTGAACCGTGCGTCAGCACGTAGCCTGACCCTCCCACGTTTCCGTACCCTCACCTGTGCCCTAAGCCATGCCGTTCCCTAACCCTAACCCTAGCCCGGAACGCAAATCCACCACCAGCCCTACACTTTATCCTACGCCGTTGCCTACTCCTGGCCCGTACGCTGGCACTGACCCATGCGTCAGCACGTAGCGGGACCCTCCCACGTTTCCGTACCCTCACCTGTGCCCTAAGCCTTGCCGTTCCCTAACCCTAACCCTAGCCCGGAATAGAAACCCACCACCAGCCCTACACTTTTCCTTACGCCATAACCTACTCCTGACCCGTACGCTGGCACTGACACGTGCGTCAGCACGTAGACTGACCCTCCCACGTTTCCGTACCATCACCTGTGCCCTATGCCTTGCCGTTCCCTAACCCTAACCCTAGCCCGGAATAGAAACCCACCACCAGCCCTACACCTTACCTTACGCCGTACCCTACTCCTGACCTGTACGCTGGCACTGACCTGTGCGTCAGCACGTAGCCTGACCCTCCCACGTTTCCGTACCCTCACCTGTGCCCTAAGCCTTGCCGTTCCCTAACCCTAACCCTAGCCCCGAACGCAAATCCACCACCAGCCCTACACTTTATCCTACGCCGTTGCCTAATCCTGGCCCGTACGCTGGCACTGACCCGTGCGTCAGCACGTAGCCCGACCCTCCCACGTTTCTGTACCCTCACCTGTGCCCTAAGCCTTGCCGTTCCCTAACCCTAACCCTAGCCCGGAATAGAAACCCACCACCAGCCCTACACCTTACCTTAAGCCGTTGCCTACTCCTGGCCCGTACGCTGGCACTGACCCGTGCGTCAGCACGTAGCGCGACCCTCCCACGTTTCTGTACCCTCACCTGTGCCCTAAGCCTTGCCGTTCCCTAACCCTAACCCTAGCCCGGAATAGAAACCCACCACCAGCCCTACACCTTACCTTAAGCCGTTGCCTACTCCTGGCCCGTACGCTGGCACTGACCCGTGCGTCAGCACGTAGCCTGACCCTCCCACGTTTCCGTACCCTCACCAGTGCCCTAAGCGTTGCCGTTCCCTAACCCTAAACCTAGCCCGGAATGGAAACCCACCACCAGCCCTACACTTTATCCTACGCCGTTGCCTACTCCTGACCCGTATGCTGGCACTGACCCGTGCGTCAGCACGTAGCCCGACCCTCCCACGTTTCTGTACCCTCACCTGTGCCCTAAGCCTTGCCGTTCCCTAACCCTAAACCTAGCCCGGAATAGAAACCCACCACCAGCCCTATACCTTACCTTAAGCCGTTGCCTACTCCTGGCCCGTACGCTGGCACTGACCCGTGCGTCAGCACGTAGCCCGACCCTCCCACGTTTCCGTACCCTCACCTGTGCCCTAAGCCTTGCCGTTCCCTAACCCTAACCCTAGCCGGGAATAGAAAGCCACCACCAGCCCTACACCTTACCTTACGCCGTACCCTACTCCTGACGCGTACGCTGGCACTGACACGTGCGTCAGCACGTAGCCTGACCCTCCCACGTTTCCGTACCCTCACCTGTGCCCTAAGCCTTGCCGTTCCCTAACCCTAACCCTAGCCCGGAATAGAAACCCACCACCAGCCCTACACTTTTCCTTACGCCGTACCCTACTCCTGACCTGTACGCTGGCACTGACCTGTGCGTCAGCACGTAGCCTGACCCTCCCACGTTTCCGTACCCTCACCTGTGCCCTAAGCCTTGTCATTCCCTAACCCTAACCCTAGCCCGGAACGCAAATCCACCACCAGCCATACACTTTATCCTACGCCGTTGCCTACTCCTGGCCCGTACGCTGGCACTGACACGTGCGTCAGCACGTAGCCCGACCCTCCCACGTTTCCGTACCCTCACCTGTGCCCTAAGCCTTGCCGTTCCCTAACCCTAACCCTAGCCTGGAACGGAAACCAACCACGAGCCCTACACCTTACCTTACGCCGTTGCCTACTCCTGGCCCGTACGATGGCACTGACCCGTGCGTCAGCACGTAGCCCGACCCTCCCACGTTTCTGTACCCTCACCTGTGCCCTAAGCCTTGCCGTTCCCTAACCCTAACCCTAGCCCGGAATAGAAACCCACCACCAGCCCTACACCTTACCTTAAGCCGTTGCCTACTCCTGGCCCGTACGCTGGCACTGACCCGTGCGTCAGCACGTAGCCTGACCCTCCCACGTTTCCGTACCCTCACCAGTGCCCTAAGCGTTGCCGTTCCCTAACCCTAAACCTAGCCCGGAATGGAAACCCACCACCAGCCCTACACTTTATCCTACGCCGTTGCCTACTCCTGACCCGTATGCTGGCACTGACCCGTGCGTCAGCACGTAGCCCGACCCTCCCACGTTTCTGTACCCTCACCTGTGCCCTAAGCCTTGCCGTTCCCTAACCCTAACCCTAGCCCGGAATAGAAACCCACCACCAGCCCTACACCTTACCTTAAGCCGTTGCCTACTCCTGGCCCGTACGCTGGCACTGACCCGTGCGTCAACACGTAGCCTGACCCTCCCACGATTCCGTACCCTCACCTGTGCCCTAAGCCTTTCCGTTCCCTAACCCTAACCCTAGCCCGGAATGGAAACCCACCACCAGCCCTACACCTTACCCTACGCCATTGCTACTCCTGGCCTGTACTCTGGCACTGCCCCGTGCATCAGCACGTAGCCTTACACTCTGGCGTTTCCGTACCCTCTCCTGTGCCCTAAGCCTTGCCGTTCCCTAACCCTAACCCTAGCCCAGAACGCAAATCCACCACCAGCCTACACTTTATCCTACGCCGTTGCCTACTCCTGGCCCGTACGCTGGCACTGACACGTGCGTCAGCACGTAGCACGAGCCTCCCACGTTTCCGTACCTTCACCTGTGCCCTAAGCCTTGCCGTTCCCTAACCCTAACCCTAGCCCGGAACGGAAACCCACCACCAGCCTGACACCTTACATTACGCCGTACCCTATTCCTGGCCCGTACGCTGGCACTGAACCGTGCGTCAGCACGTAGCCTGACCCTCCCACGTTTCCGTACCCTCACCTGTGCCCTAAGCCATGCCGTTCCCTAACCCTAACCCTAGCCCTGAACGCAAATCGACCACCAGCCCTACACTTTATCCTACGCCGTTGCCTACTCCTGGCCCGTACACTGGCACTGACCCGTGCGTCAGCACGTAGCCCGACCCTCCCACGTTTCCGTACCCTCACCTGTGCCCTAAGCCTTGCCGTTCCCTAACCCTAACCCTAGCCCGGAATAGAAACCCACCACCAGCCCTACACCTTACCTTACGCCATAACCTACTCCTGACCCGTACGCTGACACTGACCCGTGCATCAGTATGTAGACTGACCCTCCCACGTTTCCGTACCCTCACCTGTGCCCTAAGCCTTGCCGTTCCCTAACCCTAACCCTAGCCTGGAACGGAAACCAACCACCAGCCGTACACCTTACCCTATGCCGTTGCCTACTCCTGGCCTGTACTCTGGCACTGAACTGTTCATCAGCACGTAGCCTTACCCTCCCGCGTTTCCGTACCCACACCTGTGCCCTAAGCCTTGCCGTTCCCTAACCCTAACCCTAGCCCGGAATAGAAACCCACCACCAGCCCTACACCTTACCTTACACCGTACCCTACTCCTGACCCGTACGCTGGCACTGACCCGTGCGTCAGCACGTAGCCTGACCCTCCCACGTTTCCGTGCCCTCAGCAGTGCCCTAAGCCTTGCCGTTCCCTAACCCTAACCCTAGCCCGGAATGGAAACCCACCACCAGCCCTACACCTTACCTTACGCCGTACCCTATTCCTGGCCCGTACGCTGGCACTGAACCGTGCGTCAGCACGTAGCCTGACCCTCCCACGTTTTCGTACCCTCACTTGTGCCCTAAGCCTTGCCGTTCCCTAACCCTAACCCTAGCCCGGAATAGAAACCCACCACCAGCCCTACACCTTACCTTACGCCGTACCCTACTCCTGACCCGTACGCTGGCACTGACCCGTTCGTCTGCACGTAGCCTGACCCTCCCACGCTTCCGTACCCTCACCTGTGCCCTAAGCCTTGCCGTTCCCTAACCCTAACCCTAGCCCGGAACGCAAATCCACCACCAGCCCTACACTTTATCCTACACCGTTGCCTACTCCTGGCCAGTACGCTGGCACTGACCCGTGCATCAGCACGTAGCCCGACCCTCCCACGTTTCCGTACCCTCACCTGTGCCCTAAGCGTTGCCGTTCCCTAACCCTAACCCTAGCCTGGAACGGAAAACAACCACCAGCCCTACACCTTACCTTACGCCGTTGCCTACACCTGGCCCGTACGCTGGCACTGACCCGTGCGTCAGCACGTAGCCTGACCCTCCCACGTTTCCGTACCCTCACCTGTGCCCTAAGCCTTGCCGTTCCCTAACCCTAACCCTAGCCCGGAATGGAAACCCACCACCAGCCCTACACCTTACCCTACGCCGTTGCCTACTCCTGGCCTGTACTCTGGCACTGCCCCGTGCATCAGCACGGAGCCTTACACTCTGGCGTTTCCGTACCCTCTCCTGTGCCCTAAGCCTTGCCGTTCCCTAACCCTAACCCTAGCCCAGAACGCAAATCCACCACCAGCCTACACTTTATCCTACGCCGTTGCCTACTCCTGGCCCGTACGCTGGCACTGACCCGTGCGTCAGCACGTAGCACGAGCCTCCCACGTTTCCGTACCTTCACCTGTGCCCTAAGCCTTGCCGTTCCCTAACCCTAACCCTAGCCCGGAACGGAAACCCACCACCAGCCTGACACCTTACATTACGCCGTACCCTATTCCTGGCCCGTACGCTGGCACTGAACCGTGCGTCAACACGTAGCCTGACCCTCCCACGTTTCCGTACCCTCACCTGTGCCCTAAGCCATGCCGTTCCCTAACACTAACCCTAGCCCGGAACGCAAATCCACCACCAGCCCTACACTTTATCCTACGCCGTTGCCTACTCCTGGCCCGTACGCTGGCACTGACCCGTGCGTCAGCACGTAGCCCGACCCTGCCACGTTTCCGTACCCTCACCTGTGCCCTAAGCCTTGCCGTTCCCTAACCCTAACCCTAACCCGGAATAGAAACCCACCACCAGCCCTACACCTTACCTTACGCCATAACCTACTCCTGACCCGTACGCTGGCACTGACCCGTGCGTCAGCACGTAGACTGACCCTCCCACGTTTCCGTACCCTCACCTGTGCCCTATGCCTTGCCGTTCCCTAACCCTTACCCTAGCCCGGAATAGAAACCCACCACCAGCCCTACACCTTACCTTATGCCGTACCCTACTCCTGACCTGTACACTGGCACTGACCTGTGCGTCAGCACGTAGCCTGACCCTCCCACGTTTCCGTACCCTCACATGTGCCCTAAGCCTTGCCGTTCCCTAACCCTAACCCTAGCCCCGAACGCAAATCCACCACCAGCCCTACACTTTATCCTACGCCGTTGCCTACTCCTGGCCCGTACGCTGGCACTGACCCGTGCGTCAGCACGTAGCCCGACCCTCCCACGTTTCTGTACCCTCACCTGTGCCCTAAGCCTTGCCGTTCCCTAACCCTAACCCTAGCCCCGAACGCAAATCCACCACCAGCCCTACACTTTATCCTACGCCGTTGCCTACTCCTGGCCCGTACGCTGGCACTGACCCGTGCGTCAGCACGTAGCCCGACCCTCCCACGTTTCTGTACCCTCACCTGTGCCCTAAGCCTTGCCGTTCCCTAACCCTAACCCTAGCCCGGAATAGTAATCCACCACCAGCCCTACACCTTACCTTAAGCCGTTGCCTACTCCTGGCCCGTACGCTGGCACTGACCCGTGCGTCAGCACGTAGCCTGACCCTCCCACGTTTCCGTACCCTCACCAGTGCCCTAAGCGTTGCCGTTCTCTAACCCTAACCCTAGCCCGGAATGGAA
Organism: Mesoplodon bidens; assembly: GCF_964165515.1. Lineage (NCBI taxonomy): Eukaryota > Metazoa > Chordata > Mammalia > Artiodactyla > Ziphiidae > Mesoplodon > Mesoplodon bidens. The sequence continues at coordinate 143,918 of NW_027671378.1, forward strand.
ACCCACCACCAGCCCTACACTTTATCCTACGCCGTTGCCTACTTCTGACCCGTATGCTGGCACTGACCCGTGTGTCAGCACGTAGCCCGACCCTCCCACGTTTCTGTACCCTCACCTGTGCCCTAAGCCTTGCCGTTCCCTAACCCTAACCCTAGCCCGGAATAGAAACCCACCACCAGCCCTAAACCTTACCTTAAGCCGTTGCCTACTCCTGGCCCGTACGCTGGCACTGACCCGTGCGTCAGCACGTAGCCTGACCCTCCCACGTTTCCGTACCCTCACCTGTGCCCTAAGCCTTGCCGTTCCCTAACCCTAACCCTAGCCGGGAATAGAAAGCCACCACCAGCCCTACACCTTACCTTACGCCGTACCCTACTCCTGACCCGTACGCTGGCACTGACACGTGCGTCAGCACGTAGCCTGACCCTCCCACGTTTCCGTACCCTCACCTGTGCCCTAAGCCTTGCCGTTCCCTAACCCTAACCCTAGCCCGGAATAGAAACCCACCACCAGCCCTACACTTTTCCTTACGCCGTACCCTACTCCTGACCTGTACGCTGGCACTGACCTGTGCGTCAGCACGTAGCCTGACCCTCCCACGTTTCCGTACCCTCACCTGTGCCCTAAGCCTTGTCATTCCCTAACCCTAACCCTAGCCCAGAACGCAAATCCACCACCAGCCATACACTTTATCCTACGCCGTTGCCTACTCCTGGCCCGTACGCTGGCACTGACACGTGCGTCAGCACGTAGCCCGACCCTCCCACGTTTCCGTACCCTCACCTGTGCCCTAAGCCTTGCCGTTCCCTAACCCTAACCCTAGCCTGGAACGGAAACCAACCACGAGCCCTACACCTTACCTTACGCCGTTGCTTACTCCTGGCCCATACGCTGGCACTGACCCGAGCGTCAGCACGTAGCCTGACCCTCCGACGTTTCCGTAACCTCACCTGTGCCCTAAGCCTTGCCGTTCCCTAACCCTAACACTAGCCCGGAACGGAAATCAACCACCAGCCCTACACTTTATCCTACGCCGTTGCCTACTCCTGGCCCGTACGCTGGCACTGACCCGTGCGTCAGCACGTAGCCCGACCCTCCCACGTTTCTGTACCCTCACCTGTGCCCTAAGCCTTGCCGTACCCTAACCCTAACCCTAGCCCGGAATAGAAACCCACCACCAGCCCTAAACCTTACCTTACGCCATACCCTACTCCTGACCCGTACGCTGGCACTGACCCATGCGTCAGCACGTAGCCTGACCCTCCCACGTTTCCGTGCCCTCACCTGTGCCCTAAGCCTTGCCGTTCGCTAACCCTAACCCTAGCCCGGAATAGAAACCCACCACCAGCCCTACACCTTACCTTACGCCGTACCCTACTCCTGACCCGTACGCTGGCACTGACACGTGCGTCCGCACGTAGCCTGACCCTCCCACGTTTCCGTACCCTCACCTGTGCCCTAAGCCTTGCCGTTCCCTAACCCTAACCCTAGCCGGGAATAGAAAGCCACCACAAGCCCTACACCTTACCTTACGCCGTACCCTAGTGCTGACCCGTACGCTGGCACTGACACGTGCGTCAGCACGTAGCCTGACCCTCCCACGTTTCCGTACCCTCACCTGTGCCCTAAGCCTTGCCGTTCCCTAACCCTAAACCTAGCCCGGAATGGAAACCCACCACCAGCCCTACACTTTTCCTTACGCCGTACCCTACTCCTGACCTGTACGCTGGCACTGACCTGTGCGTCAGCACGTAGCCTGACCCTCCCACGTTTCCGTACCCTCACATGTGCCCTAAGCCTTGTGATTCCCTAACCCTAACCCTAGCCCGGAACGCAAATCCACCACCAGCCATACACTTTATCCTACGCCGTTGCCTACTGCTGGCCCGTACGCTGGCACTGACACGTGCGTCAGCACGTAGCCCGACCCTCCCACGTTTCCGTACCCTCACCTGTGCCCTAAGCCTTGCCGTTCCCTAACCCTAACCCTAGCCTGGAACGGAAACCAACCACGAGCCCTACACCTTACCTTACGCCGTTGCTTACTCCTGGCCCGTACGCTGGCACTGACCCGAGCGTCAGCACGTAGCCTGACCCTCCCACGTTTCCGTAACCTCACCTGTGCCCTAAGACTTGCCGTTCCCTAACCCTAACACTAGCCCGGAACGGAAATCAACCACCAGCCCTACACTTTATCCTACGCCGTTGCCTACTCCTGGCCCGTACGCTGGCACTGACCCGTGCGTCAGCACGTATCCCGACCCTCCCACGTTTCTGTACCCTCACCTGTGCCCTAAGCCTTGCCGTTCCCTAACCCTAACCCTAGCCCGGAATAGAAACCCACCACCAGCCCTACACCTTACCTTACGCCATACCCTACTCCTGACCCGTACGCTGGCACTGACCCGTGTGTCAGCACGTAGCCTGACCCTCCCACGTTTCCGTGCCCTCACCTGTGCCCTAAGCCTTGCTGTTCCCTAACCCTAACCCTAGCCCGGAATAGAAACCCACCACCAGCCCTACACCTTACCTTAAGCCGTTGCCTACTCCTGGCCCGTACGCTGGCACTGACCCGTGCGTCAGCACGTAGCCCGAACCTCCCACGTTTCTGTACCCTCACCTGTGCCCTAAGCCTTGCCGTTCCCTAACCCTAACCCTAGCCCGGAATAGAAACCCACCATCAGCCTTACACCTTACCTTAAGCCGTTGCCTACTCCTGGCCCGTACGCTGGCACTGACCCGTGCGTCAGCACGTAGCCTGACCCTCCCACGTTTCCGTACCCTCACCTGTGCCCTAAGCGTTGCCGTTCCCTAACCCTAACCCTAGCCCGGAATGGAAACCCACCACCAGCCCTACACTTTATCCTACGCCGTTGCCTACTCCTGGCCCGTATGCTGGCACTAACCCGTGCGTCAGCACGGGGCCCGACCCTCCCTCGTTTCCGTACCCTCTCCTTTACCCTAAGCCTTGCCGTTCCCTAACCCTAACCATAGCCTGGAACGGAAATCAACCACAAGGCCTACACCTTACCTTACGCCGTACCCTCCTCCTGGCCCGTACGTTGGCACTGACCAGTGCGTCAGCACGTAGCCTGACCCTCCCACGTTTCCGTACCCTCAGCTGTGCCCTAAGCCTTGCCGTTCCCTAACCCTAACCCTAGCCCGGAATGGAAACCCACCACCAGCTCTACACCTTACCTTACGCCGTACCCTATTCCTGGCCCGTACGCTGGCACTGAACCGTGCGTCAGCACGTAGCCTGACCCTCCCACGTTTCCGTACCCTCACTTGTGCCCTAAGCCTTGCCGTTCCCTAACCCTAACCCTAGCCCGGAATAGAAACCCACCACCAGCCCTACACTTTATCCTACGCCGTTGCCTACTCCTGGCCTGTACTCTGGCACTGCCCCGTGCATCAGCACGTAGCCTTACACTCTGGCGTTTCCGTACCCTCTCCTGTGCCGTAAGCCTTGCCGTTCCCTAACCCTAGCCCTAGCCCAGAACGCAAATCCACCACCAGCCTACACTTTATCCTACGCCGTTGCCTACTCCTGGACCGTATGCTGGCACTGACCCGTGCGTCAGCACGTAGCACGAGCCTCCCACGTTTCCGTACCTTCACCTGTGCCCTAAGCCTTGCCGTTCCCTAACCCTAACCCTAGCCCGGAACGGAAACCCACCACCAGCCCTACACCTTACCTTACGCCATAACCTACTCCTGACCCGAACGCTGGCACTGACCCGTGCGTCAGCACGAAGCCTGACCCTCCCACGTTTCCGTACCCTCACCTGTGCCCTATGCCTTGCCGTTCCCTAACCCTAACCCTAGCCCGGAATAGAAACCCACCACCAGCCCTACACCTTACCTTACGCCGTACCCTACTCCTGACCTGTACGCTGGCACTGACCTGTGCGTCAGCACGTAGCCTGACCCTCCCACGTTTCATTACCCTCACCTGTGCCCTAAGCCTTGCCGTTCCCTAACCCTAACCCTAGCCCCGAACGCAAATCCACCACCAGCCCTACACTTTATCCTACGCCGTTGCCTGCTCCTGGCCCGTACGCTGGCACTGACCCGTGCGTCAGCACGTAGCCCGACCCTCCCACGTTTCTGTACCCTCACCTGTGCCCTAAGCCTTGCCGTTCCCTAACCCTAACCCTAGCCCGGAATAGAAACCCACCACCAGCCCTACACCTTACCTTAAGCCGTTGCCTACTCCTGGCCCGTACGCTGGCACTGACCCGTGCGTCAGCACGTAGCCCGACCCTCCCACGTTTCTGTACCCTCACCTGTGCCCTAAGCCTTGCCGTTCCCTAACCCTAACCCTAGCCCGGAATAGAAACCCACCACCAGCCCTACACCTTACCTTAAGCCGTTGCCTACTCCTGGCCCGTACGCTGGCACTGAACCGTGCGTCAGCACGTAGCCTGGCCCTCCCAAGTTTCCGTACCCTCACCTGTGCCCTAAGCGTTGCCGTTCCCTAACCCTAACCCTAGCCCGGAATGGAAACCCACCACCAGCCCTACACTTTATCCTACGTCGTTGCCTACTCCTGACCCGTATGCTGGCACTGACCCATGTGTCAGCACGTAGCCCGACCCTCCCACGTTTCTGTACCCTCACCTGTGCCCTAAGCCTTGCCATTCCCTAACCCTAACCCTAGCCGGAATAGAAACCCACCACCAGCCCTACACCCTACCTTAAGCCGTTGCCTACTCCTGGCCCGTACGCTGGCACTGACCCGTGCGTCAGCACGTAGCCTGACCCTCCCACGTTTCCGTACCCTCACCTGTGCCCTAAGCCTTGCCGTTCCCTAACCCTAACCCTAGCCCGGAATAGAAACCCACCACCAGCCCTACACCTTACCTTACGCCGTACCCTACTCCTGACCCGTACGCTGGCACTGACACGTGCGTCAGCACGTAGCCTGACCCTCCCACGTTTCCGTACCCTCAGCTGTGCCCTAAGCCTTGCCGTTCCCTAACCCTAACCCTAGCCCGGAATAGAAACCCACCACGAGCCCTACACTTTTCCTTACGCCGTACCCTACTCCTGACCTGTACGCTGGCACTGAGCTGTGCGTCAGCACGTAGCCTGACCCTGCCACGTTTCCGTACCCTCACCTGTGCCCTAAGCCTTGCCGTTCCCTAACCCTAAACCTAGCCCTGAACGCAAATCCACCACCAGCCATACACTTTATCCTACGCCGTTGCCTACTCCTGGCCCGTACGCTGGCACTGACACGTGCGTCAGCACGTAGCCCGACCCTCCCACGTTTCCGTACCCTCACCTGTGCCCTAAGCCTTGCCGTTCCCTAACCCTAACCCTAGCCTGGAACGGAAACCAACCACCAGCCCTACACCTTACCTTACGCCGTTGCTTACTCCTGGCCCGTACGCTGGCACTGACCCGTGCGTCAGCATGTAGCCTGACCCTCCCACGTTTCCGTAACCTCACCTGTGCCCTAAGCCTTGCCGTTCCCTAACCCTAACACTAGCCCGGAACGGAAATCAACCACCAGCCCTACACTTTATCCTACGCCGTTGCATACTCCTGGCCCGTACGCTGGCACTGACCCGTGCGTCAGCACGTAGCCCGACCCTCCCACGTTTCTGTACCCTCACCTGTGCCCTAAGCCTTGCCGTTCCCTAACCCTAACCCTAGCCCGGAATAGAAACCCACCACCAGCCCTACACCTTACCTTACGCCATACCCTACTCCTGACCCGTACGCTGGCACTGACCCGTGCGTCAGCACGTAGCCTGACCCTCCCACGTTTCCGTGCCCTCACCTGTGCCCTAAGTCTTGTGGTTCCCTAACCCTAACCCTAGCCCGGAATAGAAACCCACCACCAGCCCTACACGTTACCTTACGCCGTACCATATTCCTGACCTGTACGCTGGCACTGACCTGTGCGTCAGCACGTAGCCTGACCCTCCCACGTTTCCATACCCTCACCTGTGCCCTAAGCCTTGCCGTTCCCTAACCCTAACCCTAGCCCCGAACGCAAATCCACCACCAGCCCTACACTTTATCCTACGCCGTTGCCTACTCCTGGCCCGTACGCTGGCACTGACCCGTGCGTCAGCACGTAGCCCGACCCTCCCACGTTTCCGTACCCTCACCTGTGCCCTAAGCCTTGCCGTTCCCTAACCATAACCCTAGCCTGGAACGCAAATCCACCACTAGCCCTACACTTTATCCTACGCCGTTGCCTACTCCTGGCCCGTACGCTGGCACTGACCCGTGCGTCAGCACGTAGCCCGACCCTCCCATGTTTCCGTACCCTCACCTGTGCCCTAAGCCTTGCCGTTCCCTAACCCTAACCCTAGCCTGGAACGGAAACCAACCACCAGCCCTAAACCTTACCTTACGCCGTTGCCTACTCCTGGCACGTATGCTGGCACTGACCCGTGCGTCAGCACGTAGCCTGAACCTCCCACGTTTCCGTACCCTCACCTGTGCCCTAAGCCTTGCCTTTCCCTAACGCTAACCCTAGCCCGGAATGAAAACCCACCACCAGCCTTACACCTTACCCTACGCCGTTGCCTAGTCCTGGCCTGTACTCTGGCACTGACCCGTGCATCAGCACGTAGCCTTACCCTCCCGCGTTTCCGTACCCTGACCTGTGCCCTAAGCCTTGCCGTTCCCTAACCCTAACCCTAGCCCAGAACGCAAATCCACCACCAGCCGTACACTATATCCTACGCCGTTGCCTACTCCTGGCCCGTACGCTGGCACTGACCCGTGCGTCTGCACGTAGCCCGACCCTCCCACGTTTCCATACCCTCACCTGTGCCCTAAGCCTTGCCGATCCCTAACCCTAACCCTATCCCGGAACGGAAATCAACCACAAGCCCTACACCTTACCTTACACCGTTGCCCACTCCTGGCCCGAACGCTGGCACGGACCCATGAATCAGCACGTAGCCCGACCCTCCCACGTTTCCGTACCCTCCCCTGTGCCCTAAGCCTTGCCGTTCCCTAACCCTAACCCTAGCCTGGAACGGAAACCAACCACCAGCCCTACACCTTACCCTACGCCGTTGCCTACTCCTGGCCTGTACTCTGGCACTGACCCGTTCATCAGCACGTAGCCTTACCCTCCCGCGTTTCCGTACCCTGACCTGTGCCCTAAGCCTTGCCGTTCCCTAACCCTAACCCTAGCCCGGAATAGAAACCCACCACCAGCCCTACACCTTACCTTACGCCGTACCCTACTCCTGACCCGTACGCTGGCACTGACCCGTGCGTCAGCACGTAGCCTGACCCTCCCACGTTTCCGTGCCCTCAGCTGTGCCCTAAGCCTTGCCGTTCCCTAACCCTAACCCTAGCCCGGAATGGAAACCCACCACCAGCCCTACTCCTTACCTTACGCCGTACCCTATTCCTGGCCCGTACGCTGGCACTGAACCGTGCGTCAGCACGTAGCCTGACCCTCCCACGTTTCCGTACCCTCACTTGTGCCCTAAGCCTTGCCGTTCCCTAACCCTAACCCTAGCCCGGAATAGAAAACCACCACCAGCCCTACACCTTACCTTACGCCGTACCCTACTCCTGACCCGTACGCTGGCACTGACCCGTTCGTCTGCACGTAGCCTGACCCTCCCACGCTTCCGTACCCTCACCTGTGCCCTAAGCCTTGCCGTTCCCTAACCCTAACCCTAGCCCGGAACGCAAATCCACCACCAGCCCTACACTTTATCCTACGCCGTTGCCTACTCCTGGCCAGTACGCTGGCACTGACCCGTGCATCAGCACGTAGCCCGACCCTCCCACGTTTCCGTACCCTCACCTGTGCCCTAAGCCTTGCCGTTCCCTAACCCTAACCCTAGCCTGGAACGGAAAACAACCACCAGCCCTACACCTTACCTTACGCCGTACCCTACTCCTGACCTGTACGCTGGCACTGACCTGTGCGTCAGCACGTAGCCTGACCCTCCCACGTTTCCGTACCCTCACCTGTGCCCTAAGCCTTGCCGTTCCCTAACCCTAACCCTAGCCCCGAACGCAAATCCACCACCAGCCCTACACTTTATCCTACGCCGTTGCCTGCTCCTGGCCCGTACGCTGGCACTGACCCGTGCGTCAGCACGTAGCCCGACCCTCCCACGTTTCTGTACCCTCACCTGTGCCCTAAGCCTTGCCGTTCCCTAACCCTAACCCTAGCCCGGAATGGAAACCCACCACCAGCCCTACACTTTATCCTACGTCATTGCCTACTCCTGACCCGTATGCTGGCACTGACCCGTGCGTCAGCACGTAGCCCGACCCTCCCACGTTTCTGTACCCTCACCTGTGCCCTAAGCCTTGCCGTTCCCTAACCCTAGCCCTAGCCCGGAATAGAAACCCACCACCAGCCCTACACCCTACCTTAAGCCGTTGCCTACTCCTGGCCCGTACGCTGGCACTGACCCGTGCGTCAGCACGTAGCCTGACCCTCCCACGTTTCCGTACCCTCACCTGTGCCCTAAGCCTTGCCGTTCCCTAACCCTAACCCTAGCCCGGAATAGAAACCCACCACCAGCCCTACACCTTACCTTACGCCGTACGCTACTCCTGACCGTACGCTGGCACTGACACGTGCGTCAGCACGTAGCCTGACCCTCCCACGTTTCCGTACCCTCACCTGTGCCCTAAGCCTTGCCGTTCCCTAACCCTAACCCTAGCCCGGAATAGAAACCCACCACCAGCCCTACACTTTTCCTTACGCCATACCCTACTCCTGACCTGTACGCTGGCACTGAGCTGTGCGTCAGCACGTAGCCCGACCCTCCCACGTTTCTGTACCCTCACCTGTGCCCTAAGCCTTGCCGTTCCCTAACCCTAACCCTAGCCCGGAATAGAAACCCACCACCAACCCTACACCTTACCTTAAGCCGTTGCCTACTCCTGGCCCGTACGCTGGCACTGACCCGTGCGTCAGCACGTAGCCTGACCCTCCCACGTTTCCGTACCCTCACCTGTGCCCTAAGCGTTGCCGTTCCCTAACCCTAAACCTAGCCCGGAATGGAAACCCACCACCAGCCCTACACTTTATCCTACGCCGTTGCCTACTCCTGGCCCGTATGCTGGCACTAACCCGTGCGTCAGCACGGGGCCCGACCCTCCCACGTTTCCGTACCCTCTCCTTTGCCCTAAGCCTTGCCGTTCCCTAACCCTAACCCTAGCCTGGAACGGAAATCAACCACAAGCCCTACACCTTACCTTACGCCGTACCCTACTCCTAGCCCGTACGTTGGCACTGACCAGTGCGTCAGCACGTAGCCTGACCCTCCCACGTTTCCGTACCCTCAGCTGTGCCCTAAGCCTTGCCGTTCCCTAACCCTAACCCTAGCCCGGAATGGAAACACACCAACAGCCCTACACCTTACCTTACGCCGTACCCTATTCCTGGCCCGTACGCTGGCACTGAACCGTGCGTCAGCACGTAGCCTGACCCTCCCACGTTTCCGTACCCTCACTTGTGCCCTAAGCCTTGCCGTTCCCTAACCCTAACCCTAGCCCGGAATAGAAACCCACCACCAGCCCTACACTTTATCCTACGCCGTTGCCTACTCCTGGCCTGTACTCTGGCACTGCCCCGTGCATCAGCACGTAGCCTTACACTCTGGCGTTTCCGTACCCTCTCCTGTGCCGTAAGCCTTGCCGTTCCCTAACCCTAACCCTAGCCCAGAACGCAAATCCACCACCAGCCTACACTTTATCCTACGCCGTTGCCTACTCCTGGCCCGTACGCTGGCACTGACCCGTGCGTCAGCACGTAGCACGAGCCTCCCACGTTTCCGTACCTTCACCTGTTCCCTAAGCCTTGCCGTTCCCTAACCCTAACCCTAGCCCGGAATAGAAACCCACCACCAGCCCTACACCTTACCTTAAGCCGTTGCTTACTCCTGGCCCGTACGCTGGCACTGACCCGTGCGTCAGCATATAGCCTGACCCTCCCACGTTTCCGTAACCTCACCTGTGCCCTAAGCCTTGCCGTTCCCTAACCCTAACACTAGCCCGGAACGGAAATCAACCACCAGCCCTACACTTTATCCTACGCCGTTGCATACTCCTGGCCCGTACGCTGGCACTGACCCGTGCGTCAGCACGTAGCCCGACCCTCCCACGTTTCTGTACCCTCACCTGTGCCCTAAGCCTTGCCGTTCCCTAACCCTAACCCTAGCCCGGAATAGAAACCCACCACCAGCCCTACACCTTACCTTACGCCATACCCTACTCCTGACCCATACGCTGGCACTGACCCGTGCGTCAGCACGTAGCCTGACCCTCCCACGTTTCCGTGCCCTCACCTGTGCCCTAAGTCTTGTGGTTCCCTAACCCTAACCCTAGCCCGGAATAGAAACCCACCACCAGCCCTACACGTTACCTTACGCCGTACCATATTCCTGACCTGTACGCTGGCACTGACCTGTGCGTCAGCACGTAGCCTGACCCTCCCACGTTTCCATACCCTCACCTGTGCCCTAAGCCTTGCCGTTCCCTAACCCTAACCCTAGCCCCGAACGCAAATCCACCACCAGCCCTACACTTTATCCTACGCCGTTGCCTACTCCTGGCCCGTACGCTGGCACTGACCCGTGCGTCAGCACGTAGCCCGACCCTCCCACGTTTCCGTACCCTCACCTGTGCCCTAAGCCTTGCCGTTCCCTAACCATAACCCTAGCCTGGAACGCAAATCCACCACTAGCCCTACACTTTATCCTACGCCGTTGCCTACTCCTGGCCCGTACGCTGGCACTGACCCGTGCGTCAGCACGTAGCCCGACCCTCCCACGTTTCCGTACCCTCACCTGTGCCCTAAGCCTTGCCGTTCCCTAACCCTAACCCTAGCCTGGAACGGAAACCAACCACCAGCCCTAAACCTTACCTTACGCCGTTGCCTACTCCTGGCACGTATGCTGGCACTGACCCGTGCGTCAGCACGTAGCCTGAACCTCCCACGTTTCCGTACCCTCACCTGTGCCCTAAGCCTTGCCTTTCCCTAACGCTAACCCTAGCCCGGAATGAAAACCCACCACCAGCCTTACACCTTACCCTACGCCGTTGCCTAGTCCTGGCCTGTACTCTGGCACTGACCCGTGCATCAGCACGTAGCCTTACCCTCCCGCGTTTCCGTACCCTGACCTGTGCCCTAAGCCTTGCCGTTCCCTAACCCTAACCCTAGCCCAGAACGCAAATCCACCACCAGCCGTACACTTTATCCTACGCCGTTGCCTACTCCTGGCCCGTACGCTGGCACTGACCCGTGCGTCTGCACGTAGCCCGACCCTCCCACGTTTCCATACCCTCACCTGTGCCCTAAGCCTTGCCGATCCCTAACCCTAACCCTATCCCGGAACGGAAATCAACCACAAGCCCTAAACCTTACCTTACACCGTTGCCCACTCCTGGCCCGAACGCTGGCACGGACCCGTGAATCAGCACGTAGCCCGACCCTCCCACGTTTCCGTACCCTCCCCTGTGCCCTAAGCCTTGCCGTTCCCTAACCCTAACCCTAGCCTGGAACGGAAACCAACCACCAGCCCTACACCTTACCCTACGCCGTTGCCTACTCCTGGCCTGTACTCTGGCACTGACCCGTTCATCAGCACGTAGCCTTACCCTCCCGCGTTTCCGTACCCTGACCTGTGCCCTAAGCCTTGCCGTTCCCTAACCCTAACCCTAGCCCGGAATAGAAACCCACCACCAGCCCTACACCTTACCTTACGCCGTACCCTACTCCTGACCCGTACGCTGGCACTGACCCGTGCGTCAGCACGTAGCCTGACCCTCCCACGTTTCCGTGCCCTCAGCTGTGCCCTAAGCCTTGCCGTTCCCTAACCCTAACCCTAGCCCGGAATGGAAACCCACCACCAGCCCTACTCCTTACCTTACGCCGTACCCTATTCCTGGCCCGTACGCTGGCACTGAACCGTGCGTCAGCACGTAGCCTGACCCTCCCACGTTTCCGTACCCTCACTTGTGCCCTAAGCCTTGCCGTTCCCTAACCCTAACCCTAGCCCGGAATAGAAAACCACCACCAGCCCTACACCTTACCTTACGCCGTACCCTACTCCTGACCCGTACGCTGGCACTGACCCGTTCGTCTGCACGTAGCCTGACCCTCCCACGCTTCCGTACCCTCACCTGTGCCCTAAGCCTTGCCGTTCCCTAACCCTAACCCTAGCCCGGAACGCAAATCCACCACCAGCCCTACACTTTATCCTACGCCGTTGCCTACTCCTGGCCAGTACGCTGGCACTGACCCGTGCATCAGCACGTAGCCCGACCCTCCCACGTTTCCGTACCCTCACCTGTGCCCTAAGCCTTGCCGTTCCCTAACCCTAACCCTAGCCTGGAACGGAAAACAACCACCAGCCCTACACCTTACCTTACGCCGTACCCTACTCCTGACCTGTACGCTGGCACTGACCTGTGCGTCAGCACGTAGCCTGACCCTCCCACGTTTCCGTACCCTCACCTGTGCCCTAAGCCTTGCCGTTCCCTAACCCTAACCCTAGCCCCGAACGCAAATCCACCACCAGCCCTACACTTTATCCTACGCCGTTGCCTGCTCCTGGCCCGTACGCTGGCACTGACCCGTGCGTCAGCACGTAGCCCGACCCTCCCACGTTTCTGTACCCTCACCTGTGCCCTAAGCCTTGCCGTTCCCTAACCCTAACCCTAGCCCGGAATGGAAACCCACCACCAGCCCTACACTTTATCCTACGTCATTGCCTACTCCTGACCCGTATGCTGGCACTGACCCGTGCGTCAGCACGTAGCCCGACCCTCCCACGTTTCTGTACCCTCACCTGTGCCCTAAGCCTTGCCGTTCCCTAACCCTAGCCCTAGCCCGGAATAGAAACCCACCACCAGCCCTACACCCTACCTTAAGCCGTTGCCTACTCCTGGCCCGTACGCTGGCACTGACCCGTGCGTCAGCACGTAGCCTGACCCTCCCACGTTTCCGTACCCTCACCTGTGCCCTAAGCCTTGCCGTTCCCTAACCCTAACCCTAGCCCGGAATAGAAACCCACCACCAGCCCTACACCTTACCTTACGCCGTACGCTACTCCTGACCGTACGCTGGCACTGACACATGCGTCAGCACGTAGCCTGACCCTCCCACGTTTCCGTACCCTCACCTGTGCCCTAAGCCTTGCCGTTCCCTAACCCTAACCCTAGCCCGGAATAGAAACCCACCACCAGCCCTACACTTTTCCTTACGCCATACCCTACTCCTGACCTGTACGCTGGCACTGAGCTGTGCGTCAGCACGTAGCCCGACCCTCCCACGTTTCTGTACCCTCACCTGTGCCCTAAGCCTTGCCGTTCCCTAACCCTAACCCTAGCCCGGAATAGAAACCCACCACCAACCCTACACCTTACCTTAAGCCGTTGCCTACTCCTGGCCCGTACGCTGGCACTGACCCGTGCGTCAGCACGTAGCCTGACCCTCCCACGTTTCCGTACCCTCACCTGTGCCCTAAGCGTTGCCGTTCCCTAACCCTAAACCTAGCCCGGAATGGAAACCCACCACCAGCCCTACACTTTATCCTACGCCGTTGCCTACTCCTGGCCCGTATGCTGGCACTAACCCGTGCGTCAGCACGGGGCCCGACCCTCCCACGTTTCCGTACCCTCTCCTTTGCCCTAAGCCTTGCCGTTCCCTAACCCTAACCCTAGCCTGGAACGGAAATCAACCACAAGCCCTACACCTTACCTTACGCCGTACCCTACTCCTAGCCCGTACGTTGGCACTGACCAGTGCGTCAGCACGTAGCCTGACCCTCCCACGTTTCCGTACCCTCAGCTGTGCCCTAAGCCTTGCCGTTCCCTAACCCTAACCCTAGCCCGGAATGGAAACACACCAACAGCCCTACACCTTACCTTACGCCGTACCCTATTCCTGGCCCGTACGCTGGCACTGAACCGTGCGTCAGCACGTAGCCTGACCCTCCCACGTTTCCGTACCCTCACTTGTGCCCTAAGCCTTGCCGTTCCCTAACCCTAACCCTAGCCCGGAATAGAAACCCACCACCAGCCCTACACTTTATCCTACGCCGTTGCCTACTCCTGGCCTGTACTCTGGCACTGCCCCGTGCATCAGCACGTAGCCTTACACTCTGGCGTTTCCGTACCCTCTCCTGTGCCGTAAGCCTTGCCGTTCCCTAACCCTAACCCTAGCCCAGAACGCAAATCCACCACCAGCCTACACTTTATCCTACGCCGTTGCCTACTCCTGGCCCGTACGCTGGCACTGACCCGTGCGTCAGCACGTAGCACGAGCCTCCCACGTTTCCGTACCTTCACCTGTGCCCTAAGCCTTGCCGTTCCCTAACCCTAACCCTAGCCCGGAATAGAAACCCACCACCAGCCCTACACCTTACCTTAAGCCGTTGCCTACTCCTGGCCCGTACGCTGGCACTGACCCGTGCGTCAGCACGTAGCCTGACCCTCCCACGTTTCCGTACCCTCACCTGTGCCCTAAGCGTTGCCGTTCCTTAACCCTAACCCTAGCCCGGAATGGAAACCCACCACCAGCCCTACACTTTATCCTACGTCGTTGCCTACTCCTGACCCGTATGCTGGCAATGACCCGTGCGTCAGCACGTAGCCCGACCCTCCCACGTTTCTGTACCCTCACCTGTGCCCTAAGCATTGCCGTTCCCTAACCCTAACCCTAGCCCGGAATAGAAACCCACCACCAGCCCTACACCCTACCTTAAGCCGTTGCCTACTCCTGGCCCGTACGCTGGCACTGACCCGTGCGTCAGCACGTAGCCTGACCCTCCCACGTTTCCGTACCCTCACCTGTGCCCTAAGCCTTGCCGTTCCCTAACCCTAACCCTAGCCCGGAATAGAAACCCACCACCAGCCCTACACCTTACCTTACGCCGTACCCTACTCCTGACCCGTACGCTGGCACTGACACGTGCGTCCGCACGTAGCCTGACCCTCCCACGTTTCCGTACCCTCACCTGTGCCCTAAGCCTTGCCGTTCCCTAACCCTAACCCTAGCCGGGAATAGAAAGCCACCACAAGCCCTACACCTTACCTTACGCCGTACCCTACTGCTGACCCGTACGCTGGCACTGACACGTGCGTCAGCACGTAGCCTGACCCTCCCACGTTTCCGTACCCTCACCTGTGCCCTAAGCCTTGCCGTTCCCTAACCCTAAACCTAGCCCGGAATAGAAACCCACCACCAGCCCTACACTTTTCCTTACGCCGTACCCTACTCCTGACCTGTACGCTGGCACTGACCTGTGCGTCAGCACGTAGCCTGACCCTCCCACGTTTCCGTACCCTCACATGTGCCCTAAGCCTTGTGATTCCCTAACCCTAACCCTAGCCCGGAACGCAAATCCACCACCAGCCATACACTTTATCCTACGCCGTTGCCTACTGCTGGCCCGTACGCTGGCACTGACACGTGCGTCAGCACGTAGCCCGACCCTCCCACGTTTCCGTACCCTCACCTGTGCCCTAAGCCTTGCCGTTCCCTAACCCTAACCCTAGCCTGGAACGGAAACCAACCACGATCCCTACACCTTACCTTACGCCGTTGCTTACTCCTGGCCCGTACGCTGGCACTGACCCGAGCGTCAGCACGTAGCCTGACCCTCCCACGTTTCCGTAACCTCACCTGTGCCCTAAGACTTGCCGTTCCCTAACCCTAACACTAGCCCGGAACGGAAATCAACCACCAGCCCTACACTTTATCCTACGCCGTTGCCTACTCCTGGCCCGTACGCTGGCACTGACCCGTGCGTCAGCAAGTATCCCGACCCTCCCACGTTTCTGTACCCTCACCTGTGCCCTAAGCCTTGCCGTTCCCTAACCCTAACCCTAGCCCGGAATAGAAACCCACCACCAGCCCTACACCTTACCTTACGCCATACCCTACTCCTGGCCCGTACGCTGGCACTGAACCGTGCGTCAGCACGTAGCCTGACCCTCCCACGTTTCCGTACCCTCACTTGTGCCCTAAGCCTTGCCGTTCCCTAACCCTAACCCTAGCCCGGAATAGAAAACCACCACCAGCCCTACACCTTACCTTACGCCGTACCCTACTCCTGACCCGTACGCTGGCACTGACCCGTTCGTCTGCACGTAGCCTGACCCTCCCACGCTTCCGTACCCTCACCTGTGCCCTAAGCCTTGCCGTTCCCTAACCCTAACCCTAGCCCGGAACGCAAATCCACCACCAGCCCTACACTTTATCCTACGCCGTTGCCTACTCCTGGCCAGTACGCTGGCACTGACCCGTGCATCAGCACGTAGCCCGACCCTCCCACGTTTCCGTACCCTCACCTGTGCCCTAAGCCTTGCCGTTCCCTAACCCTAACCCTAGCCTGGAACGGAAAACAACCACCAGCCCTACACCTTACCTTACGCCGTACCCTACTCCTGACCTCTACGCTGGCACTGACCTGTGCGTCAGCACGTAGCCTGACCCTCCCACGTTTCCGTACCCTCACCTGTGCCCTAAGCCTTGCCGTTCCCTAACCCTAACCCTAGCCCCGAACGCAAATCCACCACCAGCCCTACACTTTATCCTACGCCGTTGCCTGCTCCTGGCCCGTACGCTGGCACTGACCCGTGCGTCAGCACGTAGCCCGACCCTCCCACGTTTCTGTACCCTCACCTGTGCCCTAAGCCTTGCCGTTCCCTAACCCTAACCCTAGCCCGGAATGGAAACCCACCACCAGCCCTACACTTTATCCTACGTCATTGCCTACTCCTGACCCGTATGCTGGCACTGACCCGTGCGTCAGCACGTAGCCCGACCCTCCCACGTTTCTGTACCCTCACCTGTGCCCTAAGCCTTGCCGTTCCCTAACCCTAGCCCTAGCCCGGAATAGAAACCCACCACCAGCCCTACACCCTACCTTAAGCCGTTGCCTACTCCTGGCCCGTACGCTGGCACTGACCCGTGCGTCAGCACGTAGCCTGACCCTCCCACGTTTCCGTACCCTCACCTGTGCCCTAAGCCTTGCCGTTCCCTAACCCTAACCCTAGCCCGGAATAGAAACCCACCACCAGCCCTACACCTTACCTTACGCCGTACGCTACTCCTGACCGTACGCTGGCACTGACACATGCGTCAGCACGTAGCCTGACCCTCCCACGTTTCCGTACCCTCACCTGTGCCCTAAGCCTTGCCGTTCCCTAACCCTAACCCTAGCCCGGAATAGAAACCCACCACCAGCCCTACACTTTTCCTTACGCCATACCCTACTCCTGACCTGTACGCTGGCACTGAGCTGTGCGTCAGCACGTAGCCCGACCCTCCCACGTTTCTGTACCCTCACCTGTGCCCTAAGCCTTGCCGTTCCCTAACCCTAACCCTAGCCCGGAATAGAAACCCACCACCAACCCTACACCTTACCTTAAGCCGTTGCCTACTCCTGGCCCGTACGCTGGCACTGACCCGTGCGTCAGCACGTAGCCTGACCCTCCCACGTTTCCGTACCCTCACCTGTGCCCTAAGCGTTGCCGTTCCCTAACCCTAAACCTAGCCCGGAATGGAAACCCACCACCAGCCCTACACTTTATCCTACGCCGTTGCCTACTCCTGGCCCGTATGCTGGCACTAACCCGTGCGTCAGCACGGGGCCCGACCCTCCCACGTTTCCGTACCCTCTCCTTTGCCCTAAGCCTTGCCGTTCCCTAACCCTAACCCTAGCCTGGAACGGAAATCAACCACAAGCCCTACACCTTACCTTACGCCGTACCCTACTCCTAGCCCGTACGTTGGCACTGACCAGTGCGTCAGCACGTAGCCTGACCCTCCCACGTTTCCGTACCCTCAGCTGTGCCCTAAGCCTTGCCGTTCCCTAACCCTAACCCTAGCCCGGAATGGAAACACACCAACAGCCCTACACCTTACCTTACGCCGTACCCTATTCCTGGCCCGTACGCTGGCACTGAACCGTGCGTCAGCACGTAGCCTGACCCTCCCACGTTTCCGTACCCTCACTTGTGCCCTAAGCCTTGCCGTTCCCTAACCCTAACCCTAGCCCGGAATAGAAACCCACCACCAGCCCTACACTTTATCCTACGCCGTTGCCTACTCCTGGCCTGTACTCTGGCACTGCCCCGTGCATCAGCACGTAGCCTTACACTCTGGCGTTTCCGTACCCTCTCCTGTGCCGTAAGCCTTGCCGTTCCCTAACCCTAACCCTAGCCCAGAACGCAAATCCACCACCAGCCTACACTTTATCCTACGCCGTTGCCTACTCCTGGCCCGTACGCTGGCACTGACCCGTGCGTCAGCACGTAGCACGAGCCTCCCACGTTTCCGTACCTTCACCTGTGCCCTAAGCCTTGCCGTTCCCTAACCCTAACCCTAGCCCGGAATAGAAACCCACCACCAGCCCTACACCTTACCTTAAGCCGTTGCCTACTCCTGGCCCGTACGCTGGCACTGACCCGTGCGTCAGCACGTAGCCTGACCCTCCCACGTTTCCGTACCCTCACCTGTGCCCTAAGGGTTGCCGTTCCTTAACCCTAACCCTAGCCCGGAATGGAAACCCACCACCAGCCCTACACTTTATCCTACGTCGTTGCCTACTCCTGACCCGTATGCTGGCAATGACCCGTGCGTCAGCACGTAGCCCGACCCTCCCACGTTTCTGTACCCTCACCTGTGCCCTAAGCATTGCCGTTCCCTAACCCTAACCCTAGCCCGGAATAGAAACCCACCACCAGCCCTACACCCTACCTTAAGCCGTTGCCTACTCCTGGCCCGTACGCTGGCACTGACCCGTGCGTCAGCACGTAGCCTGACCCTCCCACGTTTCCGTACCCTCACCTGTGCCCTAAGCCTTGCCGTTCCCTAACCCTAACCCTAGCCCGGAATAGAAACCCACCACCAGCCCTACACCTTACCTTACGCCGTACCCTACTCCTGACCCGTACGCTGGCACTGACACGTGCGTCCGCACGTAGCCTGACCCTCCCACGTTTCCGTACCCTCACCTGTGCCCTAAGCCTTGCCGTTCCCTAACCCTAACCCTAGCCGGGAATAGAAAGCCACCACAAGCCCTACACCTTACCTTACGCCGTACCCTACTGCTGACCCGTACGCTGGCACTGACACGTGCGTCAGCACGTAGCCTGACCCTCCCACGTTTCCGTACCCTCACCTGTGCCCTAAGCCTTGCCGTTCCCTAACCCTAAACCTAGCCCGGAATAGAAACCCACCACCAGCCCTACACTTTTCCTTACGCCGTACCCTACTCCTGACCTGTACGCTGGCACTGACCTGTGCGTCAGCACGTAGCCTGACCCTCCCACGTTTCCGTACCCTCACATGTGCCCTAAGCCTTGTGATTCCCTAACCCTAACCCTAGCCCGGAACGCAAATCCACCACCAGCCATACACTTTATCCTACGCCGTTGCCTACTGCTGGCCCGTACGCTGGCACTGACACGTGCGTCAGCACGTAGCCCGACCCTCCCACGTTTCCGTACCCTCACCTGTGCCCTAAGCCTTGCCGTTCCCTAACCCTAACCCTAGCCTGGAACGGAAACCAACCACGATCCCTACACCTTACCTTACGCCGTTGCTTACTCCTGGCCCGTACGCTGGCACTGACCCGAGCGTCAGCACGTAGCCTGACCCTCCCACGTTTCCGTAACCTCACCTGTGCCCTAAGACTTGCCGTTCCCTAACCCTAACACTAGCCCGGAACGGAAATCAACCACCAGCCCTACACTTTATCCTACGCCGTTGCCTACTCCTGGCCCGTACGCTGGCACTGACCCGTGCGTCAGCACGTATCCCGACCCTCCCACGTTTCTGTACCCTCACCTGTGCCCTAAGCCTTGCCGTTCCCTAACCCTAACCCTAGCCCGGAATAGAAACCCACCACCAGCCCTACACCTTACCTTACGCCATACCCTACTCCTGACCCGTACGCTGGCACTGACCCGTGTGTCAGCACGTAGCCTGACCCTCCCACGTTTCCGTGCCCTCACCTGTGCCCTAAGCCTTGCCGTTCCCTAACCCTAACCCTAGCCCGGAATAGAAACCCACCACCAGCCCTACACCTTACCTTAAGCCGTTGCCTACTCCTGGCCCGTACGCTGGCACTGACCCGTGCGTCAGCACGTAGCCCGAACCTCCCACGTTTCTGTACCCTCACCTGTGCCCTAAGCCTTGCCGTTCCCTAACCCTAACCCTAGCCCGGAATAGAAACCCACCACCAGCCCTACACCTTACCTTAAGCCGTTGCCTACTCCTGGCCCGTACGCTGGCACTGACCCGTGCGTCAGCACGTAGCCTGACCCTCCCACGTTTCGTACCCTCACCTGTGCCCTAAGCGTTGCCGTTCCCTAACCCTAACCCTAGCCCGGAATGGAAACCCACCACCAGCCCTACACTTTATCCTACGCCGTTGCCTACTCCTGGCCCGTATGCTGGCACTAACCCGTGCGTCAGCACGGGGCCCGACCCTCCCTCGTTTCCGTACCCTCTCCTTTACCCTAAGCCTTGCCGTTCCCTAACCCTAACCATAGCCTGGAACGGAAATCAACCACAAGCCCTACACCTTACCTTACACCGTACCCTACTCCTGGCCCGTACGTTGGCACTGACCAGTGCGTCAGCACGTAGCCTGACCCTCCCACGTTTCCGTACCCTCAGCTGTGCCCTAAGCCTTGCCGTTCCCTAACCCTAACCCTAGCCCGGAATGGAAACCCACCACCAGCTCTACACCTTACCTTACGCCGTACCCTATTCCTGGCCCGTACGCTGGCACTGAACCGTGCGTCAGCACGTAGCCTGACCCTCCCACGTTTCCGTACCCTCACTTGTGCCCTAAGCCTTGCCGTTCCCTAACCCTAACCCTAGCCCGGAATAGAAACCCACCACCAGCCCTACACTTTATCCTACGCAGTTGCCTACTCCTGGCCTGTACTCTGGCACTGCCCCGTGCATCAGCACGTAGCCTTACACTCTGGCGTTTCCGTACCCTCTCCTGTGCCGTAAGCCTTGCCGTTCCCTAACCGTAGCCCTAGCCCAGAACGCAAATCCACCACCAGCCTACACTTTATCCTACGCCGTTGCCTACTCCTGGCCCGTATGCTGGCACTGACCCGTGCGTCAGCACGTAGCACGAGCCTCCCACGTTTCCGTACCTTCACCTGTGCCCTAAGCCTTGCCGTTCCCTAACCCTAACCCTAGCCCGGAACGGAAACCCACCACCAGCCCTACACCTTACCTTACGCCATAACCTACTCCTGACCCGAACGCTGGCACTGACCCGTGCGTCAGCACGAAGCCTGACCCTCCCACGTTTCCGTACCCTCACCTGTGCCCTATGCCTTGCCGTTCCCTAACCCTAACCCTAGCCCGGAATAGAAACCCACCACCAGCCCTACACCTTACCTTACGCCGTACCCTACTCCTGACCTGTACGCTGGCACTGACCTGTGCGTCAGCACGTAGCCTGACCCTCCCACGTTTCCGTACCCTCACCTGTGCCCTAAGCCTTGCCGTTCCCTAACCCTAACCCTAGCCCCGAACGCAAATCCACCACCAGCCCTACACTTTATCCTACGCCGTTGCCTGCTCCTGGCCCGTACGCTGGCACTGACCCGTGCGTCAGCACGTAGCCCGACCCTCCCACGTTTCTGTACCCTCACCTGTGCCCTAAGCCTTGCCGTTCCCTAACCCTAACCCTAGCCCGGAATAGAAACCCACCACCAGCCCTACACCTTACCTTAAGCCGTTGCCTACTCCTGGCCCGTACGCTGGCACTGACCCGTGCGTCAGCACGTAGCCCGACCCTCCCACGTTTCTGTACCCTCACCTGTGCCCTAAGCCTTGCCGTTCCCTAACCCTAACCCTAGCCCGGAATAGAAACCCACCACCAGCCCTACACCTTACCTTAAGCCGTTGCCTACTCCTGGCCCGTACGCTGGCACTGAACCGTGCGTCAGCACGTAGCCTGGCCCTCCCAAGTTTCCGTAACCTCACCTGTGCCCTAAGCGTTGCCGTTCCCTAACCCTAACCCTAGCCCGGAATGGAAACCCACCACCAGCCCTACACTTTATCCTACGTCGTTGCCTACTCCTGACCCGTATGCTGGCACTGACCCATGTGTCAGCACGTAGCCCGACCCTCCCACGTTTCTGTACCCTCACCTGTGCCCTAAGCCTTGCCATTCCCTAACCCTAACCCTAGCCGGAATAGAAACCCACCACCAGCCCTACACCCTACCTTAAGCCGTTGCCTACTCCTGGCCCGTACGCTGGCACTGACCCGTGCGTCAGCACGTAGCCTGACCCTCCCACGTTTCCGTACCCTCACCTGTGCCCTAAGCCTTGCCGTTCCCTAACCCTAACCCTAGCCCGGAATAGAAACCCACCACCAGCCCTACACCTTACCTTACGCCGTACCCTACTCCTGACCCGTACGCTGGCACTGACACGTGCGTCAGCACGTAGCCTGACCCTCCCACGTTTCCGTACCCTCAGCTGTGCCCTAAGCCTTGCCGTTCCCTAACCCTAACCCTAGCCTGGAACGGAAACCAACCACCAGCCCTACACCTTACCTTGCGCCGTTGCTTACTCCTGGCCCGTACGCTGGCACTGACCCGTGCGTCAGCATGTAGCCTGACCCTCCCACGTTTCCGTAACCTCACCTGTGCCCTAAGCCTTGCCGTTCCCTAACCCTAACACTAGCCCGGAACGGAAATCAACCACCAGCCCTACACTTTATCCTACGCCGTTGCATACTCCTGGCCCGTACGCTGGCACTGACCCGTGCGTCAGCACGTAGCCCGACCCTCCCACGTTTCTGTACCCTCACCTGTGCCCTAAGCCTTGCCGTTCCCTAACCCTAACCCTAGCCCGGAATAGAAACCCACCACCAGCCCTACACCTTACCTTACGCCATACCCTACTCCTGACCCGTACGCTGGCACTGACCCGTGCGTCAGCACGTAGCCTGACCCTCCCACGTTTCCGTGCCCTCACCTGTGCCCTAAGTCTTGCGGTTCCCTAACCCTAACCCTAGCCCGGAATAGAAACCCACCACCAGCCCTACACGTTACCTTACGCCGTACCATATTCCTGACCTGTACGCTGGCACTGACCTGTGCGTCAGCACGTAGCCTGACCCTCCCACGTTTCCATACCCTCACCTGTGCCCTAAGCCTTGCCGTTCCCTAACCCTAACCCTAGCCCCGAACGCAAATCCACCACCAGCCCTACACTTTATCCTACGCCGTTGCCTACTCCTGGCCCGTACGCTGGCACTGACCCGTGAGTCAGCACGTAGCCCGACCCTCCCACGTTTCCGTACCCTCACCTGTGCCCTAAGCCTTGCCGTTCCCTAACCATAACCCTAGCCTGGAACGCAAATCCACCACTAGCCCTACACTTTATCCTACGCCGTTGCCTACTCCTGGCCCGTACGCTGGCACTGACCCGTGCGTCAGCACGTAGCCCGACCCTCCCACGTTTCCGTACCCTCACCTGTGCCCTAAGCCTTGCCGTTCCCTAACCCTAACCCTAGCCTGGAACGGAAACCAACCACCAGCCCTAAACCTTACCTTACGCCGTTGCCTACTCCTGGCACGTATGCTGGCACTGACCCGTGCGTCAGCACGTAGCCTGAACCTCCCACGTTTCCGTACCCTCACCTGTGCCCTAAGCCTTGCCTTTCCCTAACGCTAACCCTAGCCCGGAATGAAAACCCACCACCAGCCTTACACCTTACCCTACGCCGTTGCCTAGTCCTGGCCTGTACTCTGGCACTGACCCGTGCATCAGCACGTAGCCTTACCCTCCCGCGTTTCCGTACCCTGACCTGTGCCCTAAGCCTTGCCGTTCCCTAACCCTAACCCTAGCCCAGAACGCAAATCCACCACCAGCCGTACACTTTATCCTACGCCGTTGCCTACTCCTGGCCCGTACGCTGGCACTGACCCGTGCGTCTGCACGTAGCCCGACCCTCCCACGTTTCCATACCCTCACCTGTGCCCTAAGCCTTGCCGATCCCTAACCCTAACCCTATCCCGGAACGGAAATCAACCACAAGCCCTACACCTTACCTTACACCGTTGCCCACTCCTGGCCCGAACGCTGGCACGGACCCATGAATCAGCACGTAGCCCGACCCTCCCACGTTTCCGTACCCTCCCCTGTGCCCTAAGCCTTGCCGTTCCCTAACCCTAACCCTAGCCTGGAACGGAAACCAACCACCAGCCCTACACCTTACCCTACGCCGTTGCCTACTCCTGGCCTGTACTCTGGCACTGACCCGTTCATCAGCACGTAGCCTTACCCTCCCGCGTTTCCGTACCCTGACCTGTGCCCTAAGCCTTGCCGTTCCCTAACCCTAACCCTAGCCCGGAATAGAAACCCACCACCAGCCCTACACCTTACCTTACGCCGTACCCTACTCCTGACCCGTACGCTGGCACTGACCCGTGCGTCAGCACGTAGCCTGACCCTCCCACGTTTCCGTGCCCTCAGCTGTGCCCTAAGCCTTGCCGTTCCCTAACCCTAACCCTAGCCCGGAATGGAAACCCACCACCAGCCCTACTCCTTACCTTACGCCGTACCCTATTCCTGGCCCGTACGCTGGCACTGAACCGTGCGTCAGCACGTAGCCTGACCCTCCCACGTTTCCGTACCCTCACTTGTGCCCTAAGCCTTGCCGTTCCCTAACCCTAACCCTAGCCCGGAATAGAAAACCACCACCAGCCCTACACCTTACCTTACGCCGTACCCTACTCCTGACCCGTACGCTGGCACTGACCCGTTCGTCTGCACGTAGCCTGACCCTCCCACGCTTCCGTACCCTCACCTGTGCCCTAAGCCTTGCCGTTCCCTAACCCTAACCCTAGCCCGGAACGCAAATCCACCACCAGCCCTACACTTTATCCTACGCCGTTGCCTACTCCTGGCCAGTACGCTGGCACTGACCCGTGCATCAGCACGTAGCCCGACCCTCCCACGTTTCCGTACCCTCACCTGTGCCCTAAGCCTTGCCGTTCCCTAACCCTAACCCTAGCCTGGAACGGAAAACAACCACCAGCCCTACACCTTACCTTACGCCGTACCCTACTCCTGACCTGTACGCTGGCACTGACCTGTGCGTCAGCACGTAGCCTGACCCTCCCACGTTTCCGTACCCTCACCTGTGCCCTAAGCCTTGCCGTTCCCTAACCCTAACCCTAGCCCCGAACGCAAATCCACCACCAGCCCTACACTTTATCCTACGCCGTTGCCTGCTCCTGGCCCGTACGCTGGCACTGACCCGTGCGTCAGCACGTAGCCCGACCCTCCCACGTTTCTGTACCCTCACCTGTGCCCTAAGCCTTGCCGTTCCCTAACCCTAACCCTAGCCCGGAATAGAAACCCACCACCAGCCCTACACCTTACCTTAAGTCGTTGCCTACTCCTGGCCCGTACGCTGGCACTGACCCGTGCGTCAGCACGTAGCCCGACCCTCCCACGTTTCTGTACCCTCACCTGTGCCCTAAGCCTTGCCGTTCCCTAACCCTAACCCTAGCCCGGAATAGAAACCCACCACCAGCCCTACACCTTACCTTAAGCCGTTGCCTACTCCTGGCCCGTACGCTGGCACTGACCCATGCGTCAGCACGTAGCCTGACCCTCCCACGTTTCCATACCCTCACCTGTGCCCTAAGCGTTGCCGTTCCCTAACCCTAACCCTAGCCCGGAATGGAAACCCACCACCAGCCCTACACTTTATCCTACGTCGTTGCCTACTCCTGACCCGTATGCTGGCACTGACCCGTGCGTCAGCACGTAGCCCGACCCTCCCACGTTTCTGTACCCTCACCTGTGCCCTAAGCCTTGCCGTTCCCTAACCCTAGCCCTAGCCCGGAATAGAAACCCACCACCAGCCCTACACCCTACCTTAAGCCGTTGCCTACTCCTGGCCCGTACGCTGGCACTGACACGTGCGTCAGCACGTAGCCTGACCCTCCCACGTTTCCGTACCCTCACCTGTGCCCTAAGCCTTGCCGTTCCCTAACCCTAACCCTAGCCCGGAATAGAAACCCACCACCAGCCCTACACCTTACCTTACGCCGTACGCTACTCCTGACCGTACGCTGGCACTGACACGTGCGTCAGCACGTAGCCTGACCCTCCCACGTTTCCGTACCCTCACCTGTGCCCTAAGCCTTGCCGTTCCCTAACCCTAACCCTAGCCCGGAATAGAAACCCACCACCAGCCCTACACTTTTCCTTACGCCATACCCTACTCCTGACCTGTACGCTGGCACTGAGCTGTGCGTCAGCACGTAGCCTGACCCTGCCACGTTTCCGTACCCTCACCTGTGCCCTAAGCCTTGCCGTTCCCTAACCCTAACCCTAGCCCGGAACGCAAATCCACCACCAGCCATACACTTTATCCTAAGCCGTTGCCTACTCCTGGCCCGTACGCTGGCACTGACACGTGCGTCAGCACGTAGCCCGACCCTCCCACGTTTCCGTACCCTCACCTGTGCCCTAAGCCTTGCCGTTCCCTAACCCTAACCCTAGCCTGGAACGGAAACCAACCACCAGCCCTACACCTTACCTTACGCCGTTGCTTACTCCTGGCCCGTACGCTGGCACTGACCCGTGCGTCAGCATGTAGCCTGACCCTCCCACCTTTCCGTAACCTCACCTGTGCCCTAAGCCTTGCCGTTCCCTAACCCTAACACTAGCCCGGAACGGAAATCAACCACCAGCCCTACACTTTATCCTACGCCGTTGCATACTCCTGGCCCGTACGCTGGCACTGACCCGTGCGTCAGCACGTAGCCCGACCCTCCCACGTTTCTGTACCCTCACCTGTGCCCTAAGCCTTGCCGTTCCCTAACCCTAACCCTAGCCCGGAATAGAAACCCACCACCAGCCCTACACCTTACCTTACGCCATACCCTACTCCTGACCCGTACGCTGGCACTGACACGTGCGTCAGCACGTAGCCTGACCCTCCCACGTTTCCGTGCCCTCACCTGTGCCCTAAGCCTTGCGGTTCCCTAACCCTAACCCTAGCCCGGAATAGAAACCCACCACCAGCCCTACACGTTACCTTACGCCGTACCATATTCCTGACCTGTACGCTGGCACTGACCTGTGCGTCGGCACGTAGCCTGACCCTCCCACGTTTCCGTACCCTCACCTGTGCCCTAAGCCTTGCCGTTCCCTAACCCTAACCCTAGCCCCAAACGCAAATCCACCACCAGCCCTACACTTCATCCTACGCCGTTGCCTACTCCTGGCCCGTACGCTGGCACTGACCCGTGCGTCAGCACGTAGCCCGACCCTCCCACGTTTCCGTACCCTCACCTGTGCCCTAAGCCTTGCCGTTCCCTAACCCTAACCCTAGCCTGGAACGCAAATCCACCACTAGCCCTACACTTTATCCTACGCCGTTGCCTACTCCTGGCCCGTACGCTGGCACTGACCCGTGCGTCAGCACGTAGCCCGACCCTCCCACGTTTCCGTACCCTCACCTGTGCCCTAAGCCTTGCCGTTCCCTAACCCTAACCCTAGCCTGGAACGGAAACCAACCACCAGCCCTACACCTTACCTTACGCCGTTGCCTACTCCTGGCACGTATGCTGCCACTGACCCGTGCGTCAGCACGTAGCCTGAACCTCCCACGTTTCCGTACCCTCACCTGTGCCCTAAGCCTTGCCATTCCCTAACGCTAACCCTAGCCCGGAATGAAAACCCACCACCAGCCCTACACCTTACCCTACGCCGTTGCCTAGTCCTGGCCTGTACTCTGGCACTGACCCGTGCATCAGCACGTAGCCTTACCCTCCCGCGTTTCCGTACCCTGACGTGTGCCCTAAGCCTTGCCGTTCCCTAACCCTAACCCTAGCCCAGAAAGCAAATCCACCACCAGCCGTACACTTTATCCTACGCCGTTGCCTACTCCTGGCCCGTACGCTGGCACTGACCCGTGCGTCTGCACGTAGCCCGACCCTCCCACGTTTCCATACCCTCACCTGTGCCCTAAGACTTGCCGATCCCTAACCCTAACCCTATCCCGGAACGGAAATCAACCACAAGCCGTACACCTTACCTTACGCCGTTGCCCACTCCTGGCCCGAACGCTGGCACGGACCCGTGAATCAGCACGTAGCCCGACCCTCCCACGTTTCCGTACCCTCCCCTGTGCCCTAAGCCTTGCCGTTCCCTAACCCTAACCCTAGCCTGGAACGGAAACCAACCACCAGCCCTACACCTTACCCTCTGCCGTTGCCTACTCCTGGCCTGTACTCTGGCACTGACCTGTTCATCAGCACGTAGCCTTACCCTCCCGCGTTTCCGTACCCTGACCTGTGCCCTAAGCCTTGCCGTTCCCTAACCCTAACCCTAGCCCGGAATAGAAACCCACCACCAGCCCTACACCTTACCTTACACCGTACCCTACTCCTGACCCGTACGCTGGCACTGACCCGTGCGTCAGCACGTAGCCTGACCCTCCCACGTTTCCGTGCCCTCAGCAGTGCCCTAAGCCTTGCCGTTCCCTAACCCTAACCCTAGCCCGGAATGGAAACCCACCACCAGCCCTACACCTTACCTTACGCTGTACCCTATTCCTGGCCCGTACGCTGGCACTGAACCGTGCGTCAGCACGTAGCCTGACCCACCCACGTTTTCGTACCCTCACTTGTGCCCTAAGCCTTGCCGTTCCCTAACCCTAACCCTAGCCCGGAATAGAAACCCACCACCAGCCCTACACCTTACCTTACGCCGTACCCTACTCCTGACCCGTACGCTGGCAATGACCTGTTCGTCTGCACGTAGCCTGACCCTCCCACGCTTCCGTACCCTCACCTGTGCCCTAAGCCTTGCCGTTCCCTAACCCTAACCCTAGCCCGGAACGCAAATCCACCACCAGCCCTACACTTTATCCTACACCGTTGCCTACTCCTGGCCAGTACGCTGGCACTGACCCGTGCATCAGCACGTAGCCCGACCCTCCCACGTTTCCGTACCCTCACCTGTGCCCTAAGCGTTGCCGTTCCCTAACCCTAACCCTAGCCTGGAACGGAAAACAACCACCAGCCCTACACCTTACCTTACGCCGTTGCCTACACCTGGCCCGTACGCTGGCACTGACCCGTGCGTCAGCACGTAGCCTGACCCTCCCACGTTTCCGTACCCTCACCTGTGCCCTAAGCCTTGCCGTTCCCTAACCCTAACCCTAGCCCGGAATGGAAACCCACCACCAGCCCTACACCTTACCCTACGCCGTTGCCTACTCCTGGCCTGTACTCTGGCACTGCCCCGTGCATCAGCACGTAGCCTTACACTCTGGCGTTTCCATACCCTCTCCTGTGCCCTAAGCCTTGCCGTTCCCTAACCCTAACCCTAGCCCAGAACGCAAATCCACCACCAGCCTACACTTTATCCTACGCCGTTGCCTACTCCTGGCCCGTACGCTGGCACTGACCCGTGCGTCAGCACGTAGCACGAGCCTCCCACGTTTCCGTACCTTCACCTGTGCCCTAAGCCTTGCCGTTCCCTAACCCTAACCCTAGCCCGGAACGGAAACCCACCACAAGCCTGACACCTTACATTACGCCGTACCCTATTCCTGGCCCGTACGCTGGCACTGAACCGTGCGTCAACACGTAGCCTGACCCTCCCACGTTTCCGTACCCTCACCTGTGCCCTAAGCCATGCCGTTCCCTAACCCTAACCCTAGCCCGGAACGCAAATCCACCACCAGCCCTACACTTTATCCTACGCCGTTGCCTACTCCTGGCCCGTACGCTGGCACTGACCCGTGCGTCAGCACGTAGCCCGACCCTGCCACGTTTCCGTACCCTCACCTGTGCCCTAAGCCTTGCCGTTCCCTAACCCTAACCCTAGCCCGGAATAGAAACCCACCACCAGCCCTACACCTTACCTTACGCCATAACCTACTCCTGACCCGTACGCTGGCACTGACCCGTGCGTCAGCACGTAGACTGACCCTCCCACGTTTCCGTACCCTCACCTGTGCCCTATGCCTTGCCGTTCCCTAACCCTAACCCTAGCCCGGAATAGAAACCCACCACCAGCCCTACACCTTACCTTACGCCGTACCCTACTCCTGACCTGTACGCTGGCACTGACCTGTGCGTCAGCACGTAGCCTGACCCTCCCACGTTTCCGTACCCTCACATGTGCCCTAAGCCTTGCCGTTCCCTAACCCTAACCCTAGCCCCGAACGCAAATCCACCACCAGCCCTACACTTTATCCTACGCCGTTGCCTACTCCTGGCCCGTACGCTGGCACTGACCCGTGCGTCAGCACGTAGCCCGACCCTCCCACGTTTCTGTACCCTCACCTGTGCCCTAAGCCTTGCCGTTCCCTAACCCTAACCCTAGCCCCGAACGCAAATCCACCACCAGCCCTACACTTTATCCTACGCCGTTGCCTACTCCTGGCCCGTACGCTGGCACTGACCCGTGCGTCAGCACGTAGCCCGACGCTCCCACGTTTCTGTACCCTCACCTGTGCCCTAAGCCTTGCCGTTCCCTAACCCTAACCCTAGCCCGGAATAGAAACCCACCACCAGCCCTACACCTTACCTTAAGCCGTTGCCTACTCCTGGCCCGTACGCTGGCACTGACCCGTGCGTCAGCACGTAGCCTGACCCTCCCACGTTTCCGAACCCTCACCAGTGCCCTAAGCGTTGCCGTTCCCTAACCCTAACCCTAGCCCGGAATGGAAACCCACCACCAGCCCTACACTTTATCCTACGCCGTTGCCTACTCCTGACCCGTATGCTGGCACTGACCCGTTCGTCAGCACGTAGCCCGACCCTCCCACGTTTCTGTACCCTCACCTGTGCCCTAAGCCTTGCCGTTCCCTAACCCTAACCCTAGCCCGGAATAGAAACCCACCACCAGCCCTACACCTTACCTTAAGCCGTTGCCTACTCCTGGCCCGTACGCTGGCACTGACCCGTGCGTCAGCACGTAGCCTGACCCTCCCACGTTTCCGTACCCTCACCTGTGCCCTAAGCCTTGCCGTTCCCTAACCCTAACCCTAGCCGGGAATAGAAAGCCACCACCAGCCCTACACCTTACCTTACGCAGTACCCTACTCCTGACCCGTACGCTGGCACTGACACGTGCGTCAGCACGTAGCCTGACCCTCCCACGTTTCCGTACCCTCACCTGTGCCCTAAGCCTTGCCGTTCCCTAACCCTAACCCTAACCCGAAATAGAAACCCACCACCAGCCCTACACTTTTCCTTACGCCGTACCCTACTCCTGACCTGTACGCTGGCACTGACCTGTGCGTCAGCCCGTAGCCTGACCCTCCCACGTTTCCGTACCCTCACCTGTGCCCTAAGCCTTGTCATTCCCTAACCCTAACCCTAGCCCAGAACGCAATTCCACCACCAGCCATACACTTTATCCTACGCCGTTGCCTACTCCTGGCCCGTACGCTGGCACTGACACGTGCGTCAGCACGTAGCCCGACCCTCCCACGTTTCCGTACCCTTACCTGTGCCCTAAGCCTTGCCGTTCCCTAACCCTAACCCTAGCCTGGAACGGAAACCAACCACGAGCCCTACACCTTACCTTACGCTGTTGCTTACTCCTGGCCCGTACGCTGGCACTGACCCGAGCGTCAGCACGTAGCCTGACCCTCCCACGTTTCCGTAACCTCACCTGTGCCCTAAGCCTTGCCGTTCCCTAACCCTAACACTAGCCCGGAACGGAAATCAACCACCAGCCCTACACTTTATCCTACGCCGTTGCCTACTCCTGGCCCGTACGCTGGCACTGACCCGTGCGTCAGCACGTAGCCCGACCCTCCCACGTTTCTGTACCCTCACCTGTGCCCTAAGCCTTGCCGTTCCCTAACCCTAACCCTAGCCCGGAATAGAAACCCACCACCAGCCCTACACCTTACCTTACGCCATACCCTACTCCTGACCCGTACGCTGGCACTGACCCATGCGTCAGCACGTAGCCTGACCCTCCCACGTTTCCGTGCCCTCACCTGTGCCCTAAGCCTTGCCGTTCGCTAACCCTAACCCTAGCCCGGAATAGAAACCCACCACCAGCCCTACACGGTACCTTACGCCGTACCATACTCCTGACCTGTACGCTGGCACTGACCTGTGCGTCAGCACGTAGCCTGACCCTCCCACGTTTCCGTACCCTCACCTGTGCCCTAAGCCTTGCCGTTCCCTAACCCTAACCCTAGCCCCGAATGCAAATCCACCACCAGCCCTACACTTTATCCTACGCCGTTGCCTACTCCTGGCCCGTACGCTGGCACTGACCCGTGCATCAGCACGTAGCCCGACCCTCCCACGTTTCTGTACCCTCACCTGTGCCCTAAGCCTTGCCGTTCCCTAACCCTAACCCTAGCCCGGAATAGAAACCCACCACCAGCCCTACACTTTATCCTACGCCGTTGCCTACTCCTGGCCTGTACTCTGGCACTGCCCCGTGCATCAGCACGTAGCCTTACACTCTGGCGTTTCCGTACCCTCTCCTGTGCCGTAAGCCTTGCCGTTCCCTAACCCTAACCCTAGCCCAGAACGCAAATCCACCACCAGCCTACACTTTATCCTACGCCGTTGCCTACTCCTGGCCCGTACGCTGGCACTGACCCGTGCGTCAGCACGAAGCCTGACCCTCACACGTTTCCATACCCTCACCTGTGCCCTATGCCTTGCCGTTCCCTAACCCTATCCCTAGCCCGGAATAGAAACCCACCACCAGCCCTACACCTTACCTTACGCCGTACCCTACTCCTGACCTGTACGCTGGCACTGACCTGTGCGTCAGCACGTAGCCTGACCCTCCCACGTTTCCGTACCCTCACCTGTGCCCTAAGCCTTGCCGTTCCCTAACCCTAACCCTAGCCCCGAACGCAAATCCACCACCAGCCCTACACTTTATCCTACGCCGTTGCCTGCTCCTGGCCCGTAGGCTGGCACTGACCCGTGCGCCAGCACGTAGCCCGACCCTCCCACGTTTCTGTACCCTCACCTGTGCCCTAAGCCTTGCCGTTCCCTAACCCTAACCCTAGCCCGGAATAGAAACCCACCACCAGCCCTACACCTTACCTTAAGTCGTTGCCTACTCCTGGCCCGTACGCTGGCACTGACCCGTGCGTCAGAACGTAGCCCGACCCTCCCACGTTTCTGTACCCTCACCTGTGCCCTAAGCCTTGCCGTTCCCTAACCCTAACCCTAGCCTGGAATAGAAACCCACCACCAGCCCTACACCTTACCTTAAGCCGTTGCCTACTCCTGGCCCGTACGCTGGCACTGACCCATGCGTCAGCACGTAGCCTGACCCTCCCACGTTTCCATACCCTCACCTGTGCCCTAAGCGTGGCCGTTCCCTAACCCTAACCCTAGCCCGGAATGGAAACCCACCACCAGCCCTACACTTTATCCTACGCCGTTGCCTACTCCTGGCCCGTATGCTGGCACTAACCCGTGCGTCAGCACGGGGCCCGACCCTCCCTCGTTTCCGTACCCTCTCCTTTACCCTAAGCCTTGCCGTTCCCTAACCCTAACCATAGCATGGAACGGAAATCAACCACAAGCCCTACACCTTACCTTACGCCGTACCCTACTCCTGGCCCGTACGTTGGCACTGACCAGTGCGTCAGCACGTAGCCTGACCCTCCCACGTTTCCGTACCCTCAGCTGTGCCCTAAGCCTTGCCGTTCCCTAACCCTAACCCTAGGCCGGAATGGAAACCCACCACCAGCCCTACACCTTACCTTACGCCGTACCCTATTCCTGGCCCGTACGCTGGCACTGAACCGTGCGTCAGCACGTAGCCTGACCCTCCCACGTTTCCGTACCCTCACTTGTGCCCTAAGCCTTGCCGTTCCCTAACCCTAACCCTAGCCCGGAATAGAAACCCACCACCAGCCCTACACTTTATCCTACGCCGTTGCCTACTCCTGGCCTGTACTCTGGCACTGCCCCGTGCATCAGCACGTAGCCTTACACTCCGGCGTTTCCGTACCCTCTCCTGTGCCGTAAGCCTTGCCGTTCCCTAACCCTAGCCCTAGCCCAGAACGCAAATCCACCACCAGCCTACACTTTATCCTACGCCGTTGCCTACTCCTGGCCCGTATGCTGGCACTGACCCGTGCGTCAGCACGTAGCACGAGCCTCCCACGTTTCCGTACCTTCACCTGTGCCCTAAGCCTTGCCGTTCCCTAACCCTAACCCTAGCCCGGAACGGAAACCCACCACCAGCCCTACACCTTACCTTACGCCATAACCTACTCCTGACCCGAACGCTGGCACTGACCCGTGCGTCAGCACGAAGCCTGACCCTCCCACGTTTCCGTACCCTCACCTGTGCCCTATGCCTTGCCGTTCCCTAACCCTAACCCTAGCCCGGAATAGAAACCCACCACCAGCCCTACACCTTACCTTACGCCGTACCCTACTCCTGACCTGTACGCTGGCACTGACCTGTGCGTCAGCACGTAGCCTGACCCTCCCACGTTTCCGTACCCTCACCTGTGCCCTAAGCCTTGCCGTTCCCTAACCCTAACCCTAGCCCCGAACGCAAATCCACCACCAGCCCTACACTTTATCCTACGCCGTTGCCTGCTCCTGGCCCGTACGCTGGCACTGACCCGTGCGTCAGCACGTAGCCCGACCCTCCCACGTTTCTGTACCCTCACCTGTGCCCTAAGCCTTGCCGTTCCCTAACCCTAACCCTAGCCCGGAATAGAAACCCACCACCAGCCCTACACCTTACCTTAAGCCGTTGCCTACTCCTGGCCCGTACGCTGGCACTGACCCGTGCGTCAGCACGTAGCCCGACCCTCCCACGTTTCTGTACCCTCACCTGTGCCCTAAGCCTTGCCGTTCCCTAACCCTAACCCTAGCCCGGAATAGAAACCCACCACCAGCCCTACACCTTACCTTAGGCCGTTGCCTACTCCTGGCCCGTACGCTGGCACTGACCCGTGCGTCAGCACGTAGCCTGACCCTCCCACGTTTCCGTACCCTCACCTGTGCCCTAAGCGTTGCCGTTCCCTAACCCTAACCCTAGCCCGGAATGGAAACCCACCACCAGCCCTACACTTTATCCTACGTCGTTGCCTACTCCTGACCCGTATGCTGGCACTGACCCGTGCGTCAGCACGTAGCCCGACCCTCCCACGTTTCTGTACGCTCACCTGTGCCCTAAGCCTTGCCGTTCCCTAACCCTAACCCTAGCCCGGAATAGAAACCCACCACCAGCCCTACACCCTACCTTAAGCCGTTGCCTACTCCTGGCCCGTACGCTGGCACTGACCCGTGCGTCAGCACGTAGCCTGACCCTCCCACGTTTCCGTACCCTCACCTGTGCCCTAAGCCTTGCCGTTCCCTAACCCTAACCCTAGCCCGGAATAGAAACCCACCACCAGCCCTACACCTTACCTTACGCCGTACCCTACTCCTGACCCGTACGCTGGCACTGACATGTGCGTCAGCACGTAGCCTGACCCTCCCACGTTTCCGTACCCTCACCTGTGCCCTAAGCCTTGCCGTTCCCTAACCCTAACCCAAGCCCGGAATAGAAACCCACCACCAGCCCTACACTTTTCCTTACGCCGTACCCTACTCCTGACCTGTACGCTGGCACTGAGCTGTGCGTCAGCACGTAGCCTGACCCTGCCACGTTTCCGTACCCTCACCTGTGCCCTAAGCCTTGCCGTTCCCTAACCCTAACCCTAGCCCGGAATGGAAACCCACCACCAGCCCTACACCTTACCCTACGCCGTTGCCTACTCCTGGCCTGTACTCTGGCACTGCCCCGTGCATCAGCACGTAGCCTTACACTCTGGCGTTTCCGTACCCTCTCCTGTGCCCTAAGCCTTGCCGTTCCCTAACCCTAACCCTAGCCCAGAACGCAAATCCACCACCAGCCTACACTTCATCCTACGCCGTTGCCTACTCCTGGCCCGTACGCTGGCACTGACCCGTGCGTCAGCACGTAGCACGAGCCTCCCACGTTTCCGTACCTTCACCTGTGCCCTAAGCCTTGCCGTTCCCTAACCCTAACCCTAGCCCGGAACGGAAACCCACCACCAGCCTGACACCTTACATTACGCCGTACCCTATTCCTGGCCCGTACGCTGGCACTGAACCGTGCGTCAGCACGTAGCCTGACCCTCCCACGTTTCCGTACCCTCACCTGTGCCCTAAGCCATGCCGTTCCCTAAACCTAACCCTAGCCCGGAACGCAAATCCACCACCAGCCCTACACTTTATCCTACGCCGTTGCCTGCTCCTGGCCCGTACGCTGGCACTGACCCGTGCGTCAGCACGTAGCCCGACCCTCCCACGTTTCTGTACCCTCACCTGTGCCCTAAGCCTTGCCGTTCCCTAACCCTAACCCTAGCCCGGAATAGAAACCCACCACCAGCCCTACACCTTACCTTAAGCCGTTGCCTACTCCTGGCCCGTACGCTGGCACTGACCCGTGCGTCAGCACGTAGCCCGACCCTCCCACGTTTCTGTACCCTCACCTGTGCCCTAAGCCTTGCCGTTCCCTAACCCTAACCCTAGCCCGTAATAGAAACCCACCACCAGCCCTACACCTTACCTTAGGCCGTTGCCTACTCCTGGCCCGTACGCTGGCACTGACCCGTGCGTCAGCACGTAGCCTGACCCTCCCACGTTTCCGTACCCTCACCTGTGCCCTAAGCGTTGCCGTTCCCTAACCCTAACCCTAGCCCGGAATGGAAACCCACCACCAGCCCTACACTTTATCCTACGTCGTTGCCTACTCCTGACCCGTATGCTGGCACTGACCCGTGCGTCAGCACGTAGCCCGACCCTCCCACGTTTCTGTACGCTCACCTGTGCCCTAAGCCTTGCCGTTCCCTAACCCTAACCCTAGCCCGGAATAGAAACCCACCACCAGCCCTACACCCTACCTTAAGCCGTTGCCTACTCCTGGCCCGTACGCTGGCACTGACCCGTGCGTCAGCACGTAGCCTGACCCTCCCACGTTTCCGTACCCTCACCTGTGCCCTAAGCCTTGCCGTTCCCTAACCCTAACCCTAGCCCGGAATAGAAACCCACCACCAGCCCTACACCTTACCTTACGCCGTACCCTACTCCTGACCCGTACGCTGGCACTGACATGTGCGTCAGCACGTAGCCTGACCCTCCCACGTTTCCGTACCCTCACCTGTGCCCTAAGCCTTGCCGTTCCCTAACCCTAACCCAAGCCCGGAATAGAAACCCACCACCAGCCCTACACTTTTCCTTACGCCGTACCCTACTCCTGACCTGTACGCTGGCACTGAGCTGTGCGTCAGCACGTAGCCTGACCCTGCCACGTTTCCGTACCCTCACCTGTGCCCTAAGCCTTGCCGTTCCCTAACCCTAACCCTAGCCCGGAATGGAAACCCACCACCAGCCCTACACCTTACCCTACGCCGTTGCCTACTCCTGGCCTGTACTCTGGCACTGCCCCGTGCATCAGCACGTAGCCTTACACTCTGGCGTTTCCGTACCCTCTCCTGTGCCCTAAGCCTTGCCGTTCCCTAACCCTAACCCTAGCCCAGAACGCAAATCCACCACCAGCCTACACTTCATCCTACGCCGTTGCCTACTCCTGGCCCGTACGCTGGCACTGACCCGTGCGTCAGCACGTAGCACGAGCCTCCCACGTTTCCGTACCTTCACCTGTGCCCTAAGCCTTGCCGTTCCCTAACCCTAACCCTAGCCCGGAACGGAAACCCACCACCAGCCTGACACCTTACATTACGCCGTACCCTATTCCTGGCCCGTACGCTGGCACTGAACCGTGCGTCAGCACGTAGCCTGACCCTCCCACGTTTCCGTACCCTCACCTGTGCCCTAAGCCATGCCGTTCCCTAAACCTAACCCTAGCCCGGAACGCAAATCCACCACAAGCCCTACACTTTATCCTACGCCGTTGCCTACTCCTGGCCCGTACGCTGGCACTGACCCGTGCGTCAGCACGTAGCCCGACCCTCCCACGTTTCCGTACACTCACATGTGCCCTAAGCCTTGCCGTTCCCTAACCCTAACCCTAGCCCGGAATAGAAACCCACCACCAGCCCTACACCTTACCTTACGCCATAACCTACTCCTGACCCGTACGCTGGCACTGACCCGTGCGTCAGCACGTAGACTGACCCTCCCACGTTTCCATACCCTCACCTGTGCCCTATGCCTTGCCGTTCCCTAACCCTAACCCTAGCCCGGAATAGAAACCCACCACCAGCCCTACACCTTACCTTACACCGTACCCTACTCCTGACCTGTACGCTGGCACTGACCTGTGCGTCAGCACGTAGCCTGACCCTCCCACGTTCCCGTACCCTCACCTGTGCCCTAAGCCTTGCCGTTCCCTAACCCTAACCCTAGCCCCGAACGCAAATCCACCACCAGCCCTACACTTTATCCTACGCCGTTGCCTACTCCTGGCCCGTACGCTGGCACTGACCCGTGCGTCAGCACGTAGCCCGACCCTCCCACGTTTCTGTACCCTCACCTGTGCCCTAAGCATTGCCGTTCCCTAACCCTAACCCTAGCCCGGAATAGAAACCCACCACCAGCCCTACACCTTACCTTAAGCCGTTGCCTACTCCTGGCCCGTACGCTGGCACTGACCCGTGCGTCAGCACGTAGCCCGACCCTCCCACGTTTCTGTACCCTCACCTGTGCCCTAAGCCTTGCCGTTCCCTAACCCTAACCCTAGCCCGGAATAGAAACCCACCACCAGCCCTACACCTTACTTTAAGCCGTTGCCTACTCCTGGCCCGTACGCTGGCACTGACCCGTGCGTCAGCACGTAGCCTGACCCTCCCACGTATCCGTACCCTCACCAGTGCCCTAAGCATTGCCGTTCCCAACCCTAACCCTAGACCGGAATGGAAACCCACCACCAGCCCTACACTTTATCCTACGCTGTTGCCTACTCCTGACCCGTATGCTGGCCCTGACCCGTGCGTCAGCACGTAGCCCGACCCTCCCACGTTTCTGTACCCTCACCTGTGCCCTAAGCCTTGCCGTTCCCTAACCCTAACCCTAGCCCGGAATAGAAACCCACCACCAGCCCTACACCTTACCTTACGCCATAACCTACTCCTGACCCGTACGCTGGCACTGACCCGTGCGTCAGCACGTAGCCTGACCCTCCCACGTTTCCGTACCCTCACCTGTGCCCTAAGCGTTGCCGTTCCCTAACCCTAACCCTAGCCGGGAATAGAAAGCCACCACCAGCCCTACACCTTACCTTACGCCGTACCCTACTCCTGACCCGTACGCTGGCACTGACACGTGCGTCAGCACGTAGCCTGACCCTCCCACGTTTCCGTACCCTCACCTGTGCCCTAAGCCTTGCCGTTCCCTAACCCTAACACTAGCCCGGAACGGAAATCAACCACCAGCCCTACACCTTACCTTACGCCGTTGCTTACTCCTGGCCCGTACGCTGGCACTGACCCGAACGTCAGCACGTAGCCTGACCATCCCACGTTTCCGTAACCTCACCTGTGCCCTAAGCCTTGCCGTTCCCTAACCCTAACACTAGCCCGGAACGGAAATCAACCACCAGCCCTACACTTTATCCTACGCCGTTGCCTACTCCTGGCCCGTACGCTGGCACTGACCCGTGCGTCAGCACGTAGCCCGACCCTCCCACGTATCTGTACCCTCACCTGTGCCCTAAGCCTTGCCGTTCCCTAACCCTAACCCTAGCCCGGAACGGAAACCCACCACCAGCCCTACACCTTACCTTACGCCATAACCTACTCCTGACCCGAACGCTGGCACTGACCCGTGCGTCAGCACGAAGCCTGACCCTCCCACGTTTCCGTTCCCTCACCTGTGCCCTATGCCTTGCCGTTCCCTAACCCTAACCCTAGCCCGGAATAGAAACCCACCACCAGCCCTACACCTTACCTTACGCCGTACCCTACTCCTGACCTGTACGCTGGCACTGACCTGTGCGTCAGCACGTAGCGTGACCCTCCCACGTTTCCGTACCCTCACCTGTGCCCTAAGCCTTGCCGTTCCCTAACCCTAACCCTAGCCCCGAACGCAAATCCACCACCAGCCCTACACTTTATCCTACGCCGTTGCCTGCTCCTGGCCCGTACGCTGGCACTGACCCGTGCGTCAGCACGTAGCCCGACCCTCCCACGTTTCTGTACCCTCACCTGTGCCCTAAGCCTTGCCGTTCCCTAACCCTAACCCTAGCCCGGAATAGAAACCCACCACCAGCCCTACACCTTACCTTAAGCCGTTGCCTACTCCTGGCCCGTACGCTGGCACTGACCCGTGCGTCAGCACGTAGCCCGACCCTCCCACGTTTCTGTACCCTCACCTGTGCCCTAAGCCTTGCCGTTCCCTAACCCTAACCCTAGCCCGGAATAGAAACCCACCACCAGCCCTACACCTTACCTTAGGCCGTTGCCTACTCCTGGCCCGTACGCTGGCACTGACCCGTGCGTCAGCACGTAGCCTGACCCTCCCACGTTTCCGTACCCTCACCTGTGCCCTAAGCGTTGCCGTTCCCTAACCCTAACCCTAGCCCGGAATGGAAACCCACCACCAGCCCTACACTTTATCCTACGTCGTTTCCTACTCCTGACCCGTATGCTGGCACTGACCCGTGCGTCAGCACGTAGCCCGACCCTCCCACGTTTCTGTACCCTCACCTGTGCCCTAAGCCTTGCCGTTCCCTAACCCTAACCCTAGCCCGGAATAGAAACCCACCACCAGCCCTACACCCTACCTTAAGCCGTTGCCTACTCCTGGCCCGTACGCTGGCATTGACCCGTGCGTCAGCACGTAGCCTGACCCTCCCACGTTTCCGTACCCTCACCTGTGCCCTAAGCCTTGCCGTTCCCTAACCCTAACCCTAGCCCGGAATAGAAACCCACCACCAGCCCTACACCTTACCTTACGCCGTACCCTACTCCTGACCCGTACGCTGGCACTGACACGTGCGTCAGCACGTAGCCTGACCCTCCCACGTTTCCGTACCCTCACCTGTGCCCTAAGCCTTGCCGTTCCCTAACCCTAACCCTAGCCCGGAATAGAAACCCACCACCAGCCCTACACTTTTCCTTACGCCGTACCCTACTCCTGACCTGTACGCTGGCACTGAGCTGTGCGTCAGCACGTAGCCTGACCCTGCCACGTTTCCGTACCCTCACCTGTGCCCTAAGCCTTGCCGTTCCCTAACCCTAACCCTAGCCCGGAATGGAAACCCACCACCAGCCCTACACCTTACCCTACGCCGTTGCCTACTCCTGGCCTGTACTCTGGCACTGCCCCGTGCATCAGCACGTAGCCTTACACTCTGGCGTTTCCGTACCCTCTCCTGTGCCCTAAGCCTTGCCGTTCCCTAACCCTAACCCTAGCCCAGAACGCAAATCCACCACCAGCCTACACTTCATCCTACGCCGTTGCCTACTCCTGGCCCGTACGCTGGCACTGACCCGTGCGTCAGCACGTAGCACGAGCCTCCCACGTTTCCGTACCTTCACCTGTGCCCTAAGCCTTGCCGTTCCCTAACCCTAACCCTAGCCCGGAACGGAAACCCACCACCAGCCTGACACCTTACATTACGCCGTACCCTATTCCTGGCCCGTACGCTGGCACTGAACCGTGCGTCAGCACGTAGCCTGACCCTCCCACGTTTCCGTACCCTCACCTGTGCCCTAAGCCATGCCGTTCCCTAAACCTAACCCTAGCCCGGAACGCAAATCCACCACAAGCCCTACACTTTATCCTACGCCGTTGCCTACTCCTGGCCCGTACGCTGGCACTGACCCGTGCGTCAGCACGTAGCCCGACCCTCCCACGTTTCCGTACACTCACATGTGCCCTAAGCCTTGCCGTTCCCTAACCCTAACCCTAGCCCGGAATAGAAAGCCACCACCAGCCCTACACCTTACCTTACGCCATAACCTACTCCTGACCCGTACGCTGGCACTGACCCATGCGTCAGCACGTAGACTGACCCTCCCACGTTTCCGTACCCTCACCTGTGCCCTATGCCTTGCCGTTCCCTAACCCTAACCCTAGCCCGGAATAGAAACCCACCACCAGCCCTACACCTTACCTTACGCCGTACCCTACTCCTGACCTGTACGCTGGCACTGACCTGTGCGTCAGCACGTAGCCTGACCCTCCCACGTTCCCGTACCCTCACCTGTGCCCTAAGCCTTGCCGTTCCCTAACCCTAACCCTAGCCCCGAACGCAAATCCACCACCAGCCCTACACTTTATCCTACGCCGTTGCCTACTCCTGGCCCGTACGGTGGCACTGACCCGTGCGTCAGCACGTAGCCCGACCCTCCCACGTTTCTGTACCCTCACCTGTGCCCTAAGCATTGCCGTTCCCTAACCCTAACCCTAGCCCGGAATAGAAACCCACCACCAGCCCTACACCTTACCTTAAGCCGTTGCCTACTCCTGGCCCGTACGCTGGCACTGACCCGTGCGTCAGCACGTAGCCCGACCCTCCCACGTTTCTGTACCCTCACCTGTGCCCTAAGCCTTGCCGTTCCCTAACCCTAACCCTAGCCCGGAATAGAAACCCACCACCAGCCCTACACCTTACTTTAAGCCGTTGCCTACTCCTGGCCCGTACGCTGGCACTGACCCGTGCGTCAGCACGTAGCCTGACCCTCCCACGTTTCCGTACCCTCACCAGTGCCCTAAGCATTGCCGTTCCCTAACCCTAACCCTAGACCGGAATGGAAACCCACCACCAGCCCTACACTTTATCCTACGCTGTTGCCTACTCCTGACCCGTATGCTGGCCCTGACCCGTGCGTCAGCACGTAGCCCGACCCTCCCACGTTTCTGTACCCTCACCTGTGCCCTAAGCCTTGCCGTTCCCTAACCCTAACCCTAGCCCGGAATAGAAACCCACCACCAGCCGTACACCTTACCTTACGCCATAACCTACTCCTGACCCGTACGCTGGCACTGACCCGTGCGTCAGCACGTAGCCTGAACCTCCCACGTTTCCGTACCCTCACCTGTGCCCTAAGCGTTGCCGTTCCCTAACCCTAACCCTAGCCGGGAATAGAAAGCCACCACCAGCCCTACACCTTACCTTACGCCGTACCCTACTCCTGACCCGTACGCTGGCACTGACACGTGCGTCAGCACGTAGCCTGACCCTCCCACGTTTCCGTACCCTCACCTGTGCCCTAAGCCTTGCCGTTCCCTAACCCTAACACTAGCCCGGAACGGAAATCAACCACCAGCCCTACACCTTACCTTACGCCGTTGCTTACTCCTGGCCCGTACGCTGGCACTGACCCGAACGTCAGCACGTAGCCTGACCATCCCACGTTTCCGTAACCTCACCTGTGCCCTAAGCCTTGCCGTTCCCTAACCCTAACACTAGCCCGGAACGGAAATCAACCACCAGCCCTACACTTTATCCTACGCCGTTGCCTACTCCTGGCCCGTACGCTGGCACTGACCCGTGCGTCAGCACGTAGCCCGACCCTCCCACGTATCTGTACCCTCACCTGTGCCCTAAGCCTTGCCGTTCCCTAACCCTAACCCTAGCCCGGAATAGAAACCCACCACCAGCCCTACACGGTACCTTACGCCGTACCATACTCCTGACATGTACGCTGGCACTGACCTGTGCGTCAGCACGTAGCCTGACCCTCCCACGTTTCCGTACCCTCACCTGTGCCCTAAGCCTTGCCGTTCCCTAACCCTAACCCTAGCCCCGAATGCAAATCCACCACCAGCCCTACACTTTATCCTACGCCGTTGCCTACTCCTGGCCCGTACGCTGGCACTGACCCGTGCGTCAGCACGTAGCCCGACCCTCCCACGTTTCTGTACCCTCACCTGTGCCCTAAGCCTTGCCGTTCCCTAACCCTAACCCTAGCCCGGAATAGAAACCCACCACCAGCCCTACACCTTACCTTAAGCCGTTGCCTACTCCTGGCCCGTACGCTGGCACTGACCCGTGCGTCAGCACGTAGCCTGATCCTCCCACGTTTCCGT
This sequence comes from Mesoplodon bidens, assembly GCF_964165515.1. NCBI lineage: Eukaryota > Metazoa > Chordata > Mammalia > Artiodactyla > Ziphiidae > Mesoplodon > Mesoplodon bidens. The sequence continues at coordinate 187,927 of NW_027671378.1, forward strand.
ACCCTCACCTGTGCCCTAAGCGTTGCCGTTCCCTAACCCTAACCCTAGCCCGGAATGGAAACCCACCACCAGCCCTACACTTTATCCTACGCCGTTGCCTACTCCTGGCCCGTATGCTGGCACTAACCCGTGCGTCAGCACGGGGCCCGACCCTCCCACGTTTCCGTACCCTCTCCTTTGCCCTAAGCCTTGCCGTTCCCTAACCCTAACCCTAGCCTGGAACGGAAATCAACCACAAGCCCTACACCTTACCTTACGCCGTACCCTACTCCTGGCCCGTACGTTGGCACTGACCAGTGCGTCAGCACGTAGCCTGACCCTCCCACGTTTCCGTACCCTCAGCTGTGCCCTAAGCCTTGCCGTTCCCTAACCCTAACCCTAGCCCGGAATGGAAACCCACCACCAGCCCTACACCTTACCTTACGCCGTACCCTATTCCTGGCCCGTACGCTGGCACTGAACCGTGCGTCAGCACGTAGCCTGACCCTCCCACGTTTCCGTACCCTCACTTGTGCCCTAAGCCTTGCCGTTCCCTAACCCTAACCCTAGCCCGGAATAGAAACCCACCACCAGCCCTACACTTTATCCTACGCCGTTGCCTACTCCTGGCCTGTACTCTGGCACTGCCCCGTGCATCAGCACGTAGCCTTACACTCTGGCGTTTCCGTACCCTCTCCTGTGCCGTAAGCCTTGCCGTTCCCTAACCCTAACCCTAGCCCAGAACGCAAATCCACCACCAGCCTACACTTTATCCTACGCCGTTGCCTACTCCTGGCCCGTACGCTGGCACTGACCCGTGCGTCAGCACGTAGCACGAGCCTCCCACGTTTCCGTACCTTCACCTGTGCCCTAAGCCTTGCCGTTCCCTAACCCTAACCCTAGCCCGGAACGGAAACCCACCACCAGCCCTACACCTTACCTTACGCCATAACCTACACCTGACCCGAACGCTGGCACTGACCCGTGCGTCAGCACGAAGCCTGACCCTCCCACGTTTCCGTACCCTCACCTGTGCCCTATGCCTTGCCGTTCCCTAACCCTAACCCTAGCCCGGAATAGAAACCCACCACCAGCCCTACACCTTACCTTACGCCGTACCCTACTCCTGACCTGTACGCTGGCACTGACCTGTGCATCAGCACGTAGCCTGACCCTCCCACGTTTCCGTACCCTCACCTGTGCCCTAAGCCTTGCCGTTCCCTAACCCTAACCCTAGCCCCGAACGCAAATCCACCACCAGCCCTACACTTTATCCTACGCCGTTGCCTGCTCCTGGCCCGTACGCTGGCACTGACCCGTGCGTCAGCACGTAGCCCGACCCTCCCACGTTTCTGTACCCTCACCTGTGCCCTAAGCCTTGCCGTTCCCTAACCCTAACCCTAGCCCGGAATAGAAACCCACCACCAGCCCTACACCTTACCTTAAGCCGTTGCCTACTCCTGGCCCGTACGCTGGCACTGACCCGTGCGTCAGCACGTAGCCCGACCCTCCCACGTTTCTGTACCCTCACCTGTGCCCTAAGCCTTGCCGTTCCCTAACCCTAACCCTAGCCCGGAATAGAAACCCACCACCAGCCCTACACCTTACCTTAAGCCGTTGCCTACTCCTGGCCCGTACGCTGGCACTGACCCGTGCGTCAGCACGTAGCCTGACCCTCCCACGTTTCCGTACCCCCACCTGTGCCCTAAGCGTTGCCGTTCCCTAACCCTAACCCTAGCCCGGAATGGAAACCCACCACCAGCCCTACACTTTATCCTACGTCGTTGCCTACTCCTGACCCGTATGCTGGCACTGACCCGTGCGTCAGCACGTAGCCCGACCCTCCCACGTTTCTGTACCCTCACCTGTGCCCTAAGCCTTGCCGTTCCCTAACCCTAACCCTAGCCCGGAATAGAAACCCACCACCAGCCCTACACCCTACCTTAAGCCGTTGCCTACTCCTGGCCCGTACGCAGGCACTGACCCGTGCGTCAGCACGTAGCCTGACCCTCCCACGTTTCCGTACCCTCACCTGTGCCCTAAGCCTTGCCGTTCCCTAACCCTAACCCTAGCCCGGAATAGAAACCCACCACCAGCCCTACACCTTGCCTTACGCCGTACCCTACTCCTGACCCGTACGCTGGCACTGACACGTGCGTCAGCACGTAGCCTGACCCTCCCACGTTTCCGTACCCTCACCTGTGCCCTAAGCCTTGCCGTTCCCTAACCCTAACCCTAGCCCGGAATAGAAACCCACCACCAGCCCTACACTTTTCCTTACGCCGTACCCAACTCCTGACCTGTACGCTGGCACTGAGCTGTGCGTCAGCACGTAGCCTGACCCTGCCACGTTTCCGTACCCTCACCTGTGCCCTAAGCCTTGCCGTTCCCTAACCCTAACCCTAGCCCAGAATAGAAATCCACCACCAGCCCTACACTTTATCCTACGCCGTTGCCTACTCCTGGCCCGTACGCCGGCACTGACCCGTGCGTCAGCACGTAGCCCGACACTCCCACGTTTCCGTACCCTCACCTGTGCCCTAAGCCTTGCCGTTCCCTAACCCTAACCCTAGCCTGGAACGCAAATCCACCACTAGCCCTACACTTTATCCTACGCCGTTGCCTACTCCTGGCCCGTACGCTGGCACTGACCCGTGCGTCAGCACGTAGCCCGACCATCCCACGTTTCCGTACCCTCACCTGTGCCCTAAGCCTTGCCGTTCCCTAACCCTAACCCTAGCCTGGAACGGAAACCAACCACCAGCCCTACACCTTACCTTACGCCGTTGCCTACTCCTGGCACGTATGCTGGCACTGACCCATGCGTCAGCACGTAGCCTGAACCTCCAACGTTTCCGTACCCTCACCTGTGCCGTAAGCCTTGCCTTTCCCTAACGCTAACCCTAGCCCGGAATGAAAACCCACCACCAGCCCTACACCTTACCCTACGCCGTTGCCTAGTCCTGGCCTGTACTCTGGCACTGACCCGTGCATCAGCACGTAGCCTTACCCTCCCGCGTTTCCGTACCCTGACCTGTGCCCTAAGCCTTGCCGTTCCCTAACCCTAGCCCTAGCCCAGAACGCAAATCCACCACCAGCCTACACTTTATCCTACGCCGTTGCCTACTCCTGGCCCGTATGCTGGCACTGACCCGTGCGTCAGCACGTAGCACGAGCCTCCCACGTTTCCGTACCTTCACCTGTGCCCTAAGCCTTGCCGTTCCCTAACCCTAACCCTAGCCCGGAACGGAAACCCACCACCAGCCCTACACCTTACCTTACGCCATAACCTACTCCTGACCCGAACGCGGGCACTGACCCGTGCGTCAGCACGAAGCCTGACCCTCCCACGTTTCCGTACCCTCACCTGTGCCCTATGCCTTGCCGTTCCCTAACCCTAACCCTAGCCCAGAATAGAAACCCACCACCAGCCCTACACCTTACCTTACGCCGTACCCTACTCCTGACCTGTACGCTGGCACTGACCTGTGCGTCAGCACGTAGCCTGACCCTCCCACGTTTCCGTACCCTCACCTGTGCCCTAAGCCTTGCCGTTCCCTAACCCTAACCCTAGCCCCGAACGCAAATCCACCACCAGCCCTACACTTTATCCTACGCCGTTGCCTGCTCCTGGCCCGTACGCTGGCACTGACCCGTGCGTCAGCACGTAGCCCGACCCTCCCACGTTTCTGTACCCTCACCTGTGCCCTAAGCCTTGCCGTTCCCTAACCCTAACCCTAGCCCGGAATAGAAACCCACCACCAGCCCTACACCTTACCTTAAGCCGTTGCCTACTCCTGGCCCGTACGCTGGCACTGACCCGTGCGTCAGCACGTAGCCCGACCCTCCCACGTTTCTGTACCCTCACCTGTGCCCTAAGCCTTGCCGTTCCCTAACCCTAACCCTAGCCCGGAATAGAAACCCACCACCAGCCCTACACCTTACCTTAGGCCGTTGCCTACTCCTGGCCCGTACGCTGGCACTGACCCGTGCGTCAGCACGTAGCCTGACCCTCCCACGTTTCCGTACCCTCACCTGTGCCCTAAGCGTTGCCGTTCCCTAACCCTAACCCTAGCCCGGAATGGAAACCCACCACCAGCCCTACACTTTATCCTACGTCGTTGCCTACTCCTGACCCGTATGCTGGCACTGACCCGTGCGTCAGCACGTAGCCCGACCCTCCCACGTTTCTGTACCCTCACCTGTGCCCTAAGCCTTGCCGTTCCCTAACCCTAACCCTAGCCCGGAATAGAAACCCACCACCAGCCCTACACCCTACCTTAAGCCGTTGCCTACTCCTGGCCCGTACGCTGGCACTGACCCGTGCGTCAGCACGTAGCCTGACCCTCCCACGTTTCCGTACCCTCACCTGTGCCCTAAGCCTTGCCGTTCCCTAACCCTAACCCTAGCCCGGAATAGAAACCCACCACCAGCCCTACACCTTACCTTACGCCATAACCTACTCCTGACCCGTACGCTGGCACTGACCCGTGCGTCAGCACGTAGACTGACCCTCCCACGTTTCCGTACCCTCACCTGTGCCCTATGCCTTGCCGTTCCCTAACCCTAAACCTAGCCCGGAATAGAAACCCACCACCAGCCCTACACCTTACCTTACGCCGTACCCTACTCCTGACCTGTACGCTGGCACTGACCTGTGCGTCAGCACGTAGCCTGACCCTCCCACGTTCCCGTACCCTCACCTGTGCCCTAAGCCTTGCCGTTCCCTAACCCTAACCCTAGCCCCGAACGCAAATCCACCACCAGCCCTACACTTTATCCTACGCCGTTGCCTACTCCTGGCCCGTACGCTGGCACTGACCCGTGCGTCAGCACGTAGCCCGACCCTCCCACGTTTCTGTACCCTCAACTGTGCCCTAAGCATTGCCGTTCCCTAACCCTAACCCTAGCCCGGAATAGAAACCCACCACCAGCCCTACACCTTACCTTAAGCCGTTGCCTACTCCTGGCCCGTACGCTGGCACTGACCCGTGCGTCAGCACGTAGCCCGACCCTCCCACGTTTCTGTACCCTCACCTGTGCCCTAAGCCTTGCCGTTCCCTAACCCTAACCCTAACCCGGAATAGAAACCCACCACCAGCCCTACACCTTACTTTAAGCCGTTGCCTACTCCTGGCCCGTACGCTGGCACTGACCCGTGCGTCAGCACGTAGCCTGACCCTCCCACGTTTCCGTACCCTCACCAGTGCCCTAAGCATTGCCGTTCCCTAACCCTAACCCTAGACCGGAATGGAAACCCACCACCAGCCCTACACTTTATCCTACGCTGTTGCCTACTCCTGACCCGTATGCTGGCCCTGACCCGTGCGTCAGCACGTAGCCCGACCCTCCCACGTTTCTGTACCCTCACCTGTGCCCTAAGCCTTGCCGTTCCCTAACCCTAACCCTAGCCCGGAATAGAAACCCACCACCAGCCCTACACCTTACCTTACGCCATAACCTACTCCTGACCCGTACGCTGGCACTGACCCGTGCGTCAGCACGTAGCCTGACCCTCCCACGTTTCCGTACCCTCACCTGTGCCCTAAGCGTTGCCGTTCCCTAACCCTAACCCTAGCCGGGAATAGAAAGCCACCACCAGCCCTACACCTTACCTTACGCCGTACCCTACTCCTGACCCGTACGCTGGCACTGACACGTGCGTCAGCACGTAGCCTGACCCTCCCACGTTTCCGTACCCTCACCTGTGCCCTAAGCCTTGCCGTTCCCTAACCCTAACACTAGCCCGGAACGGAAATCAACCACCAGCCCTACACCTTACCTTACGCCGTTGCTTACTCCTGGCCCGTACGCTGGCACTGACCCGAACGTCAGCACGTAGCCTGACCATCCCACGTTTCCGTAACCTCACCTGTGCCCTAAGCCTTGCCGTTCCCTAACCCTAACACTAGCCCGGAACGGAAATCAACCACCAGCCCTACACTTTATCCTACGCCGTTGCCTACTCCTGGCCCGTACGCTGGCACTGACCCATGCGTCAGCACGTAGCCCGACCCTCCCACGTATCTGTACCCTCACCTGTGCCCTAAGCCTTGCCGTTCCCTAACCCTAACCCTAGCCCGGAACGGAAACCCACCACCAGCCCTACACCTTACCTTACGCCATAACCTACTCCTGACCCGAACGCTGGCACTGACCCGTGCGTCAGCACGAAGCCTGACCCTCCCACGTTTCCGTACCCTCACCTGTGCCCTATGCCTTGCCGTTCCCTAACCCTAACCCTAGCCCGGAATAGAAACCCACCACCAGCCCTACACCTTACCTTACGCCGTACCCTACTACTGACCTGTACGCTGGCACTGACCTGTGCGTCAGCACGTAGCCTGACCCTCCCACGTTTCCGTACCCTCACCTGTGCCCTAAGCCTTGCCGTTCCCTAACCCTAACCCTAGCCCCGAACGCAAATCCACCACCAGCCCTACACTTTATCCTACGCCGTTGCCTGCTCCTGGCCCGTACGCTGGCACTGACCCGTGCGTCAGCACGTAGCCCGACCCTCCCACGTTTCTGTACCCTCACCTGTGCCCTAAGCCTTGCCGTTCCCTAACCCTAACCCTAGCCCGGAATAGAAACCCACCACCAGCCCTACACCTTACCTTAAGCCGTTGCCTACTCCTGGCCCGTACGCTGGCACTGACCCGTGCGTCAGCACGTAGCCCGACCCTCCCACGTTTCTGTACCCTCACCTGTGCCCTAAGCCTTGCCGTTCCCTAACCCTAACCCTAGCCCGGAATAGAAACCCACCACCAGCCCTACACCTTACCTTAGGCCGTTGCCTACTCCTGGCCCGTACGCTGGCACTGACCCGTGCGTCAGCACGTAGCCTGACCCTCCCACGTTTCCGTACCCTCACCTGTGCCCTAAGCGTTGCCGTTCCCTAACCCTAACCCTAGCCCGGAATGGAAACCCACCACCAGCCCTACACTTTATCCTACGTCGTTGCCTACTCCTGACCCGTACGCTGGCACTGACACGTGCGTCAGCACGTAGCCTGACCCTCCCACGTTTCCGTACCCTCACCTGTGCCCTAAGCCTTGCCGTTCCCTAACCCTAACCCTAGCCCGGAATAGAAACCCACCACCAGCCCTACACTTTTCCTTACGCCGTACCCTACTCCTGACCTGTACGCTGGCACTGAGCTGTGCGTCAGCACGTAGCCTGACACTGCCACGTTTCCGTACCCTCACCTGTGCCCTAAGCCTTGCCGTTCCCTAACCCTAACCCTAGCCCGGAATGGAAACCCACCACCAGCCCTACACCTTACCCTACGCCGTTGCCTACTCCTGGCCTGTACTCTGGCACTGCCCCGTGCATCAGCACGTAGCCTTACACTCTGGCGTTTCCGTACCCTCTCCTGTGCCCTAAGCCTTGCCGTTCCCTAACCCTAACCCTAGCCCAGAACGCAAATCCACCACCAGCCTACACTTCATCCTACGCCGTTGCCTACTCCTGGCCCGTACGCTGGCACTGACCCGTGCGTCAGCACGTAGCACGAGCCTCCCACGTTTCCGTACCTTCACCTGTGCCCTAAGCCTTGCCGTTCCCTAACCCTAACCCTAGCCCGGAACGGAAACCCACCACCAGCCTGACACCTTACATTACGCCGTACCCTATTCCTGGCCCGTACGCTGGCACTGAACCGTGCGTCAGCACGTAGCCTGACCCTCCCACGTTTCCGTACCCTCACCTGTGCCCTAAGCCATGCCGTTCCCTAAACCTAACCCTAGCCCGGAACGCAAATCCACCACAAGCCCTACACTTTATCCTACGCCGTTGCCTACTCCTGGCCCGTACGCTGGCACTGACCCGTGCGGAAGCACGTAGCCCGACCCTCCCACGTTTCCGTACACTCACCTGTGCCCTAAGCCTTGCCGTTCCCTAACCCTAACCCTAGCCCGGAATAGAAACCCACCACCAGCCCTACACCTTACCTTACGCCATAACCTACTCCTGACCCGTACGCTGGCACTGACCCATGCGTCAGCACGTAGACTGACCCTCCCACGTTTCCGTACCCTCACCTGTGCCCTATGCCTTGCCGTTCCCTAACCCTAACCCTAGCCCGGAATAGAAACCCACCACCAGCCCTACACCTTACCTTACGCCGTACCCTACTCCTGACCTGTACGCTGGCACTGACCTGTGCGTCAGCACGTAGCCTGACCCTCCCACGTTCCCGTACCCTCACCTGTGCCCTAAGCCTTGCCGTTCCCTAACCCTAACCCTAGCCCCGAACGCAAATCCACCACCAGCCCTACACTTTATCCTACGCCGTTGCCTACTCCTGGCCCGTACGCTGGCACTGACCCGTGCGTCAGCACGTAGCCCGACCCTCCCACGTTTCTGTACCCTCACCTGTGCCCTAAGCATTGCCGTTCCCTAACCCTAACCCTAGCCCGGAATAGAAACCCACCACCAGCCCTACACCTTACCTTAAGCCGTTGCCTACTCCTGGCCCGTACGCTGGCACTGACCCGTGCGTCAGCACGTAGCCCGACCCTCCCACGTTTCTGTACCCTCACCTGTGCCCTAAGCCTTGCCGTTCCCTAACCCTAACCCTAGCCCGGAATAGAAACCCACCACCAGCCCTACACCTTACTTTAAGCCGTTGCCTACTCCTGGCCCGTACGCTGGCACTGACCCGTGCGTCAGCACGTAGCCTGACCCTCCCACGTTTCCGTACCCTCACCAGTGCCCTAAGCATTGCCGTTCCCTAACCCTAACCCTAGACCGGAATGGAAACCCACCACCAGCCCTACACTTTATCCTACGCTGTTGCCTACTCCTGACCCGTATGCTGGCCCTGACCCGTGCGTCAGCACGTAGCCCGACCCTCCCACGTTTCTGTACCCTCACCTGTGCCCTAAGCCTTGCCGTTCCCTAACCCTAACCCTAGCCCGGAATAGAAACCCACCACCAGCCGTACACCTTACCTTACGCCATAACCTACTCCTGACCCGTACGCTGGCACTGACCCGTGCGTCAGCACGTAGCCTGACCCTCCCACGTTTCCGTACCCTCACCTGTGCCCTAAGCGTTGCCGTTCCCTAACCCTAACCCTAGCCGGGAATAGAAAGCCACCACCAGCCCTACACCTTACCTTACGCCGTACCCTACTCCTGACCCGTACGCTGGCACTGACATGTGCGTCAGCACGTAGCCTGACCCTCCCACGTTTCCATACCCTCACCTGTGCCCTAAGCCTTGCCGTTCCCTAACCCTAACACTAGCCCGGAACGGAAATCAACCACCAGCCCTACACCTTACCTTACGCCGTTGCTTACTCCTGGCCCGTACGCTGGCACTGACCCGAACGTCAGCACGTAGCCTGACCATCCCACGTTTCCGTAACCTCACCTGTGCCCTAAGCCTTGCCTTTCCCTAACCCTAACACTAGCCCGGAACGGAAATCAACCACCAGCCCTACACTTTATCCTACGCCGTTGCCTACTCCTGGCCCGTACGCTGGCACTGACCCGTGCGTCAGCACGTAGCCCGACCCTCCCACGTATCTGTACCCTCACCTGTGCCCTAAGCCTTGCCGTTCCCTAACCCTAACCCTAGCCCGGAATAGAAACCCACCACCAGCCCTACACGGTACCTTACGCCGTACCATACTCCTGACATGTACGCTGGCACTGACCTGTGCGTCAGCACGTAGCCTGACCCTCCCACGTTTCCGTACCCTCACCTGTGCCCTAAGCCTTGCCGTTCCCTAACCCTAACCCTAGCCCCGAATGCAAATCCACCACCAGCCCTACACTTTATCCTACGCCGTTGCCTACTCCTGGCCCGTACGCTGGCACTGACCCGTGCGTCAGCATGTAGCCCGACCCTCCCACGTTTCTGTACCCTCACCTGTGCCCTAAGCCTTGCCGTTCCCTAACCCTTACCCTAGCCCGGAATAGAAACCCACCACCAGCCCTACACCTTACCTTAAGCCGTTGCCTACTCCTGGCCCGTACGCTGGCACTGACCCGTGCGTCAGCACGTAGCCCGAACCTCCCACGTTTCTGTACCCTCACCTGTGCCCTAAGCCTTGCCGTTCCCTAACCCTAACCCTAGCCCGGAATAGAAACCCACCACCAGCCCTACACCTTACCTTAAGCCGTTGCCTACTCCTGGCCCGTACGCTGGCACTGACCCGTGCGTCAGCACGTAGCCTGATCCTCCCACGTTTCCGTACCCTCACCTGTGCCCTAAGCGTTGCCGTTCCCTAACCCTAACCCTAGCCCGGAATGGAAACCCACCACCAGCCCTACACTTTATCCTACGCCGTTGCCTACTCCTGGCCCGTATGCTGGCACTAACCCGTGCGTCAGCACGGGGCCCGACCCTCCCACGTTTCCGTACCCTCTCCTTTGCCCTAAGCCTTGCCGTTCCCTAACCCTAACCCTAGCCTGGAACGGAAATCAACCACAAGCCCTACACCTTACCTTACGCCGTACCCTACTCCTGGCCCGTACGTTGGCACTGACCAGTGCGTCAGCACGTAGCCTGACCCTCCCACGTTTCCGTACCCTCAGCTGTGCCCTAAGCCTTGCCGTTCCCTAACCCTAACCCTAGCCCGGAATGAAAACCCACCACCAGCCCTACACCTTACCTTACGCCGTACCCTATTCCTGGCCCGTACGCTGGCACTGAACCGTGCGTCAGCACGTAGCCTGACCCTCCCACGTTTCCGTACCCTCACTTGTGCCCTAAGCCTTGCCGTTCCCTAACCCTAACCCTAGCCCGGAATAGAAACCCACCACCAGCCCTACACTTTATCCTACGCCGTTGCCTACTCCTGGCCTGTACTCTGGCACTGCCCCGTGCATCAGCACGTAGCCTTACACTCTGGCGTTTCCGTACCCTCTCCTGTGCCGTAAGCCTTGCCGTTCCCTAACCCTAACCCTAGCCCAGAACGCAAATCCACCACCAGCCTACACTTTATCCTATGCCGTTGCCTACTCCTGGCCCGTACGCTGGCACTGACCCGTGCGTCAGCACGTAGCACGAGCCTCCCACGTTTCCGTACCTTCACCTGTGCCCTAAGCCTTGCCGTTCCCTAACCCTAACCCTAGCCCGGAACGGAAACCCACCACCAGCCCTACACCTTACCTTACGCCATAACCTACACCTGACCCGAACGCTGGCACTGACCCGTGCGTCAGCACGAAGCCTGACCCTCCCACGTTTCCGTACCCTCACCTGTGCCCTATGCCTTGCCGTTCCCTAACCCTAACCCTAACCCTAGCCCGGAATAGAAACCCACCACCAGCCCTACACCTTACCTTACGCCGTACCCTACTCCTGACCTGTACGCTGGCACTGACCTGTGCATCAGCACGTAGCCTGACCCTCCCACGTTTCCGTACCCTCACCTGTGCCCCAAGCCTTGCCGTTCCCTAACCCTAACCCTAGCCCCGAACGCAAATCCACGACCAGCCCTACACTTTATCCTACGCCGTTGCCTGCTCCTGGCCCGTACGCTGGCACTGACCCGTGCGTCAGCACGTAGCCCGACCCTCCCACGTTTCTGTACCCTCACCTGTGCCCTAAGCCTTGCCGTTCCCTAACCCTAACCCTAGCCCGGAATAGAAACCCACCACCAGCCCTACACCTTACCTTAAGCCGTTGCCTACTCCTGGCCCGTACGCTGGCACTGACCCGTGCGTCAGCACGTAGCCCGACCCTCCCACGTTTCTGTACCCTCACCTGTGCCCTAAGCCTTGCCGTTCCCTAACCCTAACCCTAGCCCGGAATAGAAACCCACCACCAGCCCTACACCTTACCTTAAGCCGTTGCCTACTCCTGGCCCGTACGCTGGCACTGACCCGTGCGTCAGCACGTAGCCTGACCCTCCCACGTTTCCGTACCCTCACCTGTGCCCTAAGCGTTGCCGTTCCCTAACCCTAACCCTAGCCCGGAATGGAAACCCACCACCAGCCCTACACTTTATCCTACGTCGTTGCCTACTCCTGACCCGTATGCTGGCACTGACCCGTGTGTCAGCACGTAGCCCGACCCTCCCACGTTTCTGTACCCTCACCTGTGCCCTAAGCCTTGCCGTTCCCTAACCCTAACCCTAGCCCGGAATAGAAACCCACCACCAGCCCTACACCTTGCCTTAAGCCGTACCCTACTCCTGACCCGTACGCTGGCACTGACACGTGCGTCAGCACGTAGCCTGACCCTCCCACGTTTCCGTACCCTCACCTGTGCCCTAAGCCTTGCCGTTCCCTAACCCTAACCCTAGCCCGGAATAGAAACCCACCACCAGCCCTACACTTTTCCTTACGCCGTACCCAACTCCTGACCTGTACGCTGGCACTGAGCTGTGCGTCAGCACGTAGCCTGACCCTGCCACGTTTCCGTACCCTCACCTGTGCCCTAAGCCTTGCCGTTCCCTAACCCTAACCCTAGCCCGGAATAGAAATCCACCACCAGCCCTACACTTTATCCTACGCCGTTGCCTACTCCTGGCCCGTACGCTGGCACTGACCCGTGCGTCAGCACGTAGCACGAGCCTCCCACGTTTCCGTACCTTCACCTGTGCCCTAAGCCTTGCCGTTCCCTAACCCTAACCCTAGCCCGGAACGGAAACCCACCACCAGCCTGACACCTTACATTACGCCGTACCCTATTCCTGGCCCGTACGCTGGCACTGAACCGTGCGTCAGCACGTAGCCTGACCCTCCCACGTTTCCGTACCCTCACCTGTGCCCTAAGGCATGCCATTCCCTAAACCTAACCCTAGCCCGGAACGCAAATCCACCACAAGCCCTACACTTTATCCTACGCCGTTGCCTACTCCTGGCCCGTACGCTGGCACTGACCCGTGCGTCAGCACGTAGCCCGACCCTCCCACGTTTCCGTACACTCACCTGTGCCCTAAGCCTTGCCGTTCCCTAACCCTAACCCTAGCCCGGAATAGAAACCCACCACCAGCCCTACACCTTACCTTACGCCATAACCTACTCCTGACCCGTACGCTGGCACTGACCCGTGCGTCAGCACGTAGACTGACCCTCCCACGTTTCCGTACCCTCACCTGTGCCCTATGCCTTGCCGTTCCCTAACCCTAACCCTAGCCCGGAATAGAAACCCACCACCAGCCCTACACCTTACCTTACGCCGTACCCTACTCCTGACCTGTACGCTGGCACTGACCAGTGCGTCAGCACGTAGCCTGACCCTCCCACGTTCCCGTACCCTCACCTGTGCCCTAAGCCTTGCCGTTCCCTAACCCTAACCCTAGCCCCGAACGCAAATACACCACCAGCCCTACACTTTATCCTACGCCGTTGCCTACTCCTGGCCCGTACGCTGGCACTGACCCGTGCGTCAGCACGTAGCCCGACCCTCCCACGTTTCTGTACCCTCACCTGTGCCCTAAGCCTTGCCGTTCCCTAACCCTAACCCTAGCCCGGAATAGAAACCCACCAACAGCCCTACACCTTACCTTAAGCCGTTGCCTACTCCTGGCCCGTACGCTGGCACTCACCCGTGCGTCAGCACGTAGCCTGACCCTCCCACGTTTCCGTACCCTCACCTGTGCCCTAAGCGTTGCCGTTCCCTAACCCTAACCCTAGCCGGGAATAGAAAGCCACCACCAGCCCTACACCTTACCTTACGCCGTACCCTACTCCTGACCCGTACGCTGGCACTGACACGTGCGTCAGCACGTAGCCTGACACTCCCACGTTTCCGTACCCTCACCTGTGCCCTAAGCCTTGCCGTTCCCTAACCCTAACACTAGCCCGGAACGGAAATCAACCACCAGCCCTACACCTTAACTTACGCCGTTGCTTACTCCTGGCCCGTACGCTGGCACTGACCCGAACGTCAGCACGTAGCCTGACCCTCCCACGTTTCCGTAACCTCACCTGTGCCCTAAGCCTTGCCGTTCCCTAACCCTAACACTAGCCCGGAACGGAAATCAACCACCAGCCCTACACTTTATCCTACGCCGTTGCCTACTCCTGGCCCGTACGCTGGCACTGACCCGTGCGTCAGCACGTAGCCCGACCCTCCCACGTATCTGTACCCTCACCTGTGCCCTAAGCCTTGCCGTTCCCTAACCCTAACCCTAGCCCGGAATAGAAACCCACCACCAGCCCTACACCTTACCTTTCGCCATACCCTACTCCTGACCCGTACGCTGGCACTGACCCGTGCGTCAGCACGTAGCCTGACCCTCCCACGTTTCCGTGCCCTCACCTGTGCCCTAAGCCTTGCCGTTCGCTAACCCTAACCCTAGCCCGGAATAGAAACCCACCACCAGCCCTACACGGTACCTTACGCCGTACCATACTCCTGACATGTACGCTGGCACTGACCTGTGCGTCAGCACGTAGCCTGACCCTCCCACGTTTCCGTACCCTCACCTGTGCCCTAAGCCTTGCCGTTCCCTAACCCTAACCCTAGCCCCGAATGCAAATCCACCACCAGCCCTACACTTTATCCTACGCCGTTGCCTACTCCTGGCCCGTACGCTGGCACTGACCCGTGCGTCAGCACGTAGCCCGACCCTCCCACGTTTCTGTACCCTCACCTGTGCCCTAAGCCTTGCCGTTCCCTAACCCTAACCCTAGCCCGGAATAGAAACCCACCACCAGCCCTACACCTTACCTTAAGCCGTTGCCTACTCCTGGCCCGTACGCTGGCACTGACCCGTGCGTCAGCACGTAGCCCGAACCTCCCACGTTTCTGTACCCTCACCTGTGCCCTAAGCCTTGCCGTTCCCTAACCCTAACCCTAGCCCGGAATAGAAACCCACCACCAGCCCTACACCTTACCTTAAGCCGTTGCCTACTCCTGGCCCGTACGCTGGCACTGACCCGTGCGTCAGCACGTAGCCTGATCCTCCCACGTTTCCGTACCCTCACCTGTGCCCTAAGCGTTGCCGTTCCCTAACCCTAACCCTAGCCCGGAATGGAAACCCACCACCAGCCCTACACTTTATCCTACGCCGTTGCCTACTCCTGGCCCGTATGCTGGCACTAACCCGTGCGTCAGCACGGGGCCCGACCCTCCCACGTTTCCGTACCCTCTCCTTTGCCCTAAGCCTTGCCGTTCCCTAACCCTAACCCTAGCCTGGAACGGAAATCAACCACAAGCCCTACACCTTACCTTACGCCGTACCCTACTCCTGGCCCGTACGTTGGCACTGACCAGTGCGTCAGCACGTAGCCTGACCCTCCCACGTTTCCGTACCCTCAGCTGTGCCCTAAGCCTTGCCGTTCCCTAACACTAACCCTAGCCCGGAATGGAAACCCACCACCAGCCCTACACCTTACCTTACGCCGTACCCTATTCCTGGCCCGTACGCTGGCACTGAACCGTGCGTCAGCACGTAGCCTGACCCTCCCACGTTTCTGTACCCTCACTTGTGCCCTAAGCCTTGCCGTTCCCTAACCCTAACCCTAGCCCGGAATAGAAACCCACCACCAGCCCTACACTTTATCCTACGCCGTTGCCTACTCCTGGCCTGTACTCTGGCACTGCCCCGTGCATCAGCACGTAGCCTTACACTCTGGCGTTTCCGTACCCTCTCCTGTGCCGTAAGCCTTGCCGTTCCCTAACCCTAACCCTAGCCCAGAACGCAAATCCACCACCAGCCTACACTTTATCCTACGCCGTTGCCTACTCCTGGCCCGTACGCTGGCACTGACCCGTGCGTCAGCACGTAGCACGAGCCTCCCACGTTTCCGTACCTTCACCTGTGCCCTAAGCCTTGCCGTTCCCTAACCCTAACCCTAGCCCGGAACGGAAACCCACCACCAGCCCTACACCTTACCTTACGCCATAACCTACACCTGACCCGAACGCTGGCACTGACCCGTGCGTCAGCACGAAGCCTGACCCTCCCACGTTTCCGTACCCTCACCTGTGCCCTATGCCTTGCCGTTCCCTAACCCTAACCCTAGCCCGGAATAGAAACCCACCACCAGCCCTACACCTTACCTTACGCCGTACCCTACTCCTGACCTGTACGCTGGCACTGACCTGTGCATCAGCACGTAGCCTGACCCTCCCACGTTTCCGTACCCTCACCTGTGCCCTAAGCCTTGCCGTTCCCTAACCCTAACCCTAGCCCCGAACGCAAATCCACCACCAGCCCTACACTTTATCCTACGCCGTTGCCTGCTCCTGGCCCGTACGCTGGCACTGACCCGTGCGTCAGCACGTAGCCCGACCCTCCCACGTTTCTGTACCCTCACCTGTGCCCTAAGCCTTGCCGTTCCCTAACCCTAACCCTAGCCCGGAATAGAAACCCACCACCAGCCCTACACCTTACCTTAAGCCGTTGCCTACTCCTGGCCCGTACGCTGGCACTGACCCGTGCGTCAGCACGTAGCCCGACCCTCCCACGTTTCTGTACCCTCACCTGTGCCCTAAGCCTTGCCGTTCCCTAACCCTAACCCTAGCCCGGAATAGAAACCCACCACCAGCCCTACACCTTACCTTAAGCCGTTGCCTACTCCTGGCCCGTACGCTGGCACTGACCCGTGCGTCAGCACGTAGCCTGACCCTCCCACGTTTCCGTACCCCCACCTGTGCCCTAAGCGTTGCCGTTCCCTAACCCTAACCCTAGCCCGGAATGGAAACCCACCACCAGCCCTACACTTTATCCTACGTCGTTGCCTACTCCTGACCCGTATGCTGGCACTGACCCGTGCGTCAGCACGTAGCCCGACCCTCCCACGTTTCTGTACCCTCACCTGTGCCCTAAGCCTTGCCGTTCCCTAACCCTAACCCTAGCCCGGAATAGAAACCCACCACCAGCCCTACACCTTGCCTTACGCCGTACCCTACTCCTGACCCGTACGCTGGCACTGACACGTGCGTCAGCACGTAGCCTGACCCTCCCACGTTTCCGTACCCTCACCTGTGCCCTAAGCCTTGCCGTTCCCTAACCCTAACCCTAGCCCGGAATAGAAACCCACCACCAGCCCTACACTTTTCCTTACGCCGTACCCAACTCCTGACCTGTACGCTGGCACTGAGCTGTGCGTCAGCACGTAGCCTGACCCTGCCACGTTTCCGTACCCTCACCTGTGCCCTAAGCCTTGCCGTTCCCTAACCCTAACCCTAGCCCGGAATAGAAATCCACCACCAGCCCTACACTTTATCCTACGCCGTTGCCTACTCCTGGCCCGTACGCCGGCACTGACCCGTGCGTCAGCACGTAGCCCGACACTCCCACGTTTCCGTACCCTCACCTGTGCCCTAAGCCTTGCCGTTCCCTAACCCTAACCCTAGCCTGGAACGCAAATCCACCACTAGCCCTACACTATATCCTACGCCGTTGCCTACTCCTGGCCCGTACGCTGGCACTGACCCGTGCGTCAGCACGTAGCCCGACCATCCCACGTTTCCGTACCCTCACCTGTGCCCTAAGCCTTGCCGTTCCCTAACCCTAACCCTAGCCTGGAACGGAAACCAACCACCAGCCCTACACCTTACCTTACGCCGTTGCCTACTCCTGGCACGTATGCTGGCACTGACCCATGCGTCAGCACGTAGCCTGAACCTCCAACGTTTCCGTACCCTCACCTGTGCCCTAAGCCTTGCCTTTCCCTAACGCTAACCCTAGCCCGGAATGAAAACCCACCACCAGCCCTACACCTTACCCTACGCCGTTGCCTAGTCCTGGCCTGTACTCTGGCACTGACCCGTGCATCAGCACGTAGCCTTACCCTCCCGCGTTTCCGTACCCTGACCTGTGCCCTAAGCCTTGCCGTTCCCTAACCCTAACCCTAGCCCAGAACGCAAATCCAGCACCAGCCGTACACTTTATCCTACGCCGTTGCCTACTCCTGGCCCGTACGCTGGCACTGACCCGTGCGTCTGCACGTAGCCCGACCCTCCCACGTTTCCATACCCTCACCTGTGCCCTAAGCCTTGCCGATCCCTAACCCTAACCCTATCCCGGAACGGAAATCAACCACAAGCCCTACACCTTACCTTACGCCGTTGCCCACTCCTGGCCCGAACGCTGGCACGGACCCGTGAATCAGCACGTAGCCCGACCCTCCCACGTTTCCGTACCCTCCCCTGTGCCCTAAGCCTTGCCGTTCCCTAACCCTAACCCTAGCCTGGAACGGAAACCAACCACCAGCCCTACACCTTACCCTACGCCGTTGCCTACTCCTGGCCTGTACTCTGGCACTGACCCGTTCATCAGCACGTAGCCTTACCCTCCCGCGTTTCCGTACCCTGACCTGTGCCCTAAGCCTTGCCGTTCCCTAACCCTAACCCTAGCCCGGAATAGAAACCCACCACCAGCCCTACACCTTACCTTACGCCGTACCCTACTCCTGACCCGTACGCTGGCACTGACCCGTGCGTCAGCACGTAGCCTGACCCTCCCACGTTTCCGTGCCCTCAGCTGTGCCCTAAGCCTTGCCGTTCCCTAACCCTAACCCTAGCCCGGAATGGAAACCCACCACCAGCCCTAGACCTTACCTTACGCCGTACCCTATTCCTGGCCCGTACGCTGGCACTGAACCGTGCGTCAGCACGAAGCCTGTCCCTCCCACGTTTCCGTACCCTCACTTGTGCCCTAAGCCTTGCCGTTCCCTAACCCTAACCCTAGCCCGGAATAGAAACCCACCACCAGCCCTACACCTTACCTTACGCCGTACCCTACTCCTGACCCGTACGCTGGCACTGACCCGTTCGTCTGCACGTAGCCTGACCCTCCCACGTTTCCGTACCCTCACTTGTGCCCTAAGCCTTGCCGTTCCCTAACCCTAACCCTAGCCCAGAATAGAAACCCACCACCAGCCCTACACTTTATCCTACGCCGTTGCCTACTCCTGGCCTGTACTCTGGCACTGCCCCGTGCATCAGCACTTAGCCTTACACTCTGGCGTTTCCGTACCCTCTCCTGTGCCGTAAGCCTTGCCGTTCCCTAACCCTAACCCTAGCCCAGAACGCAAATCCACCACCAGCCTACACTTTATCCTACGCCGTTGCCTACTCCTGGCCCGTACGCTGGCACTGACCCGTGCGTCAGCACGTAGCACGAGCCTCCCATGTTTCCGTACCTTCACCTGTGCCCTAAGCCTAGCCGTTCCCTAACCCTAACCCTAGCCCGGAACGGAAACCCACCACCAGCCCTACACCTTACCTTACGCCATAACCTACTCCTGACCCGAACGCTGGCACTGACCCGTGCGTCAGCACGAAGCCTGACCCTCCCACGTTTCCGTACCCTCACCTGTGCCCTATGCCTTGCCGTTCCCTAACCCTAACCCTAGCCCGGAATAAAAACCCACCACCAGCCCTACACCTTACCTTACGCCGTACCCTACTCCTGACCTGTACGCTGGCACTGACCTGTGCGTCAGCACGTAGCCTGACCCTCCCACGTTTCCGTACCCTCACCTGTGCCCTAAGCCTTGCCGTTCCCTAACCCTAACCCTAGCCCCGAACGCAAATCCACCACCAACCCTACACTTTATCCTACGCCGTTGCCTACTCCTGGCCCGTACGCTGGCACTGAACCGTGCGTCAGCACGTAGCCTGACCCTCCCACGTTTCCGTACCCTCACCTGTGCCCTAAGCCTTGCCGTTCCCTAACCCTAACCCTAGCCGGGAATAGAAAGCCACCACCAGCCCTACACCTTACCTTACGCCGTACCCTACTCCTGACCCGTACGCTGGCACTGACACGTGCGTCAGCACGTAGCCTGACCCTCCCACGTTTCCGTACCCTCACCTGTGCCCTAAGCCTTGCCGTTCCCTAACCCTAACCCTAGCCTG
The DNA here is from genome assembly GCF_964165515.1 of Mesoplodon bidens. NCBI lineage: Eukaryota > Metazoa > Chordata > Mammalia > Artiodactyla > Ziphiidae > Mesoplodon > Mesoplodon bidens. The sequence goes on from NW_027671378.1 coordinate 207,685, forward strand.
GAACGGAAACCAACCACGAGCCCTACACCTTACCTTACGCCGTTGCTTACTCCTGGCCCGTACGCTGGCACTGACCCGAGCGTCAGCACGTAGCCTGACCCTCCCACGTTTCCGTAACCTCACCTGTGCCCTAAGCCTTGCCGTTCCCTAACCCTAACACTAGCCCGGAACGGAAATCAACCACCAGCCCTACACTTTATCCTACGCCGTTGCCTACTCCTGGCCCGTACGCTGGCACTGACCCGTGCGTCAGCACGTAGCCCGACCCTCCCACGTTTCTGTACCCTCACCTGTGCCCTAAGCCTTGCCGTTCCCTAACCCTAACCCTAGCCCGGAATAGAAACCCACCACCAGCCCTACACCTTACCTTACGCCATACCCTACTCCTGACCCATACGCTGGCACTGACCCGTGCGTCAGCACGTAGCCTGACCCTCCCACGTTTCTGTGCCCTCACCTGTGCCCTAAGCCTTGCCGTTCGCTAACCCTAACCCTAGCCCGGAATAGAAACCCACCACCAGCCCTACACGGTACCTTACGCCGTACCATACTCCTGACCTGTACGCTGGCACTAACTTGTGCGTCAGCACGTAGCCTGACCCTCCCACGTTTCCGTACCCTCACCTGTGCCCTAAGCCTTGCCGTTCCCTAACCCTAACCCTAGCCCCGAATGCAAATCCACCACCAGCCCTACACTTTATCCTACGCCGTTGCCTACTCCTGGCCCGTACGCTGGCACTGACCCGTGCGTCAGCACGTAGCCCGACCCTCCCACGTTTCTGTACCCTCACCTGTGCCCTAAGCCTTGCCGTTCCCTAACCCTAACCCTAGCCCGGAATAGAAACCCACCACCAGCCCTACACCTTACCTTAAGCCGTTGCCTACTCCTGGCCCGTACGCTGGCACTGACCCGTGCGTCAGCACGTAGCCCGAACCTCCCACGTTTCTGTACCCTCACCTGTGCCCTAAGCCTTGCCGTTCCCTAACCCTAACCCTAGCCCGGAATAGAAACCCACCACCAGCCCTACACCTTACCTTAAGCCGTTGCCTACTCCTGGCCCGTACGCTGGCACTGACCCGTGCGTCAGCACGTAGCCTGACCCTCCCACGTTTCCGTACCCTCACCTGTGCCCTAAGCATTGCCGTTCCCTAACCATAACACTAGCCCGGAACGGAAATCAACCACCAGCCCTACACTTTATCCTACGCCGTTGCCTACTCCTGGCCCGTACGCTGGCACTGACCCGTGCGTCAGCACGTAGCCCGACCCTCCCACGTTTCTGTACCCTCACCTGTGCCCTAAGCCTTGCCGTTCCCTAACCCTAACCCTAGCCCGGAATAGAAAACCACCACCAGCCCTACACCTTACGTTACGCCATACCCTACTCCTGACCCGTACGCTGGCACTGACCCGTGCGTCAGCACGTAGCCTGACCCTCCCACGTTTCCATGCCCACACCTGTGCCCTAAGCCTTGCCGTTCGCTAACCCTAACCCTAGCCCGGAATAGAAACCCACCACCAGCCCTACACGGTACCTTACGCCGTACCATACTCCTGACCTGTACGCTGGCACTAACCTGTGCGTCAGCACGTAGCCTGACCCTCCCACGTTTCCGTACCCTCACCTGTGCCCTAAGCCTTGCCGTTCCCTAACCCTAACCCTAGCCCCGAATGCAAATCCACCACCAGCCCTACACTTTATCCTACGCCGTTGCCTACTCCTGGCCCGTACGCTGGCACTGACCCGTGCGTCAGCACGTAGCCCGACCCTCCCACGTTTCTGTACCCTCACCTGTGCCCTAAGCCTTGCCGTTCCCTAACCCTAACCCTAGCCCGGAATAAAAACCCACCACCAGCCCTACACCTTACCTTAAGCCGTTGCCTACTCCTGGCCCGTACGCTGGCACTGACCCGTGCGTCTGCACGTAGCCCGAACCTCCCACGTTTCTGTACCCTCACCTGTGCCCTAAGCCTTGCCGTTCCCTAACCCTAACCCTAGCCCGGAATAGAAACCCACCACCAGCCCTACACCTTACCTTAAGCCGTTGCCTAGTCCTGGCCCGTACGCTGGCACTGACCCGTGCGTCAGCACGTAGCCTGACCCTCCCACGTTTCCGTACCCTCACCTGTGCCCTAAGCATTGCCGTTCCCTAACCCTAACCCTAGCCCGGAATGGAAACCCACCACCAGCCCTACACTTTATCCTACGCCGTTGCCTACTCCTGGCCCGTATGCTGGCACTAACCCGTGCGTCAGCACGGGGCCCGACCCTCCCACGTTTCCGTACCCTCTCCTTTGCCCTAAGCCTTGCCGTTCCCTAACCCTAACCATAGCCTTGAACGGAAATCAACCACAAGCCCTACACCTTACCTTACGCCGTTCCCTACTCCTGGCCCGTACGTTGGCACTGACCAGTGCGTCAGCACGTAGCCTGACCCTCCTACGTTTCCGTACCCTCAGCTGTGCCCTAAGCCTTGCCGTTCCCTAACCCTAACCCTAGCCCGGAATGGAAACCCACCACTAGCCCTACACCTTACCTTACGCCGTACCCTATTCCTGGCCCGTACGCTGGCACTGAACCCGGCGTCAGCACGTAGCCTGACCCTCCCACGTTTCCGTACCCTCACTTGTGCCCTAAGCCTTGCCGTTCCCTAACCCTAACCCTAGCCCAGAATAGAAACCCACCACCAGCCCTACACTTTATCCTACGCCGTTGCCTACTCCTGGCCTGTACTCTGGCACTGCCCCGTGCATCAGCACGGAGCCCTACACTCTGGCGTTTCCGTACCCTCTCCTGTGCCGTAAGCCTTGCCGTTCCCTAACCCTAACCCTAGCCCAGAACGCAAATCCACCACCAGCCTACACTTTATCCTACGCCGTTGCCTACTCCTGGCCCGTACGCTGGCACTGACCAGTGCGTCAGCACGTAGCACGAGCCTCCCACGTTTCCGTACCTTCACCTGTGCCCTAAGCCTTGCCGTTCCCTAACCCTAACCCTAGCCCGGAACGGAAACCCACCACCAGCCCTACACCTTACCTTACGCCATAACCTACTCCTGACCTGTATGCTGGCACTGACCTGTGCGTCAGCACGTAGCCTGACCCTCCCACGTTTCCGTACCCTCACCTGTGCCCTAAGCCTTGCCGTTCCCTAACCCTAACCCTGGCCCGGAATAGAAACCCACCACCAGCCCTACACCGTACCTTACGCCGTACCCTACTCCTGACCTGTACGCTGGCACTGACCTGTGCGTCAGCACGTAGCCTGACCCTCCCACGTTTCCGTACCCTCACCTGTGCCCTAAGCCTTGCCGTTCCCTAACCCTAACCCTAGCCCCGAACGCAAATCCACCACCAGCCCTACACTTTATCCTACGCCGTTGCCTGCTCCTGGCCCGTACGCTGGCACTGACCCGTGCGTCAGCACGTAGCCCGACCCTCCCACGTTTCTGTACCCTCACCTGTGCCCTAAGCCTTGCCGTTCCCTAACCCTAACCCTAGCACGGAATAGAAACCCACCACCAGCCCTACACCTTACCTTAAGCCGTTGCCTACTCCTGGCCCGTACGCTGGCACTGACCCGTGCGTCAGCACGTAGCCCGACCCTCCCACGTTTCTGTACCCTCACCTGTGCCCTAAGCCTTGCCGTTCCCTATCCCTAACCCTAGCCCGGAATAGAAACCCACCACCAGCCCTACACCTTACCTTAAGCCGTTGCCTACTCCTGGCCCGTACGCTGGCACTGACCCGTGCGTCAGCACGTAGCCTGACCCTCCCACGTTTCCGTACCCTCACCTGTGCCCTAAGCGTTGCCGTTCCCTAACCCTAACCCTAGCCCGGAATGGAAACCCACCACCAGCCCTACACTTTATCCTACGTCGTTGCCTACTCCTGACCCGTATGCTGGCACTGACCCGTGCGTCAGCACGTAGCCCGACCCTCCCACGTTTCTGTACCCTCACCTGTGCCCTAAGCCTTGCCGTTCCCTAACCCTAACCCTAGCCCGGAATAGAAACCCACCACCAGCCCTACACCCTACCTTAAGCCGTTGCCTACTCCTGGCCCGTACGCTGGCACTGACCCGTGCGTCAGCACGTAGCCTGACCCTCCCACGTTTCCGTACCCTCACCTGTGCCCTAAGCCTTGCCGTTCCCTAACCCTAACCCTAGCCCGGAATAGAAACCCACCACCAGCCCTACACCTTACCTTACGCCGTACCCTACTCCTGACCCGTACGCTGGCACTGACACGTGCGTCAGCACGTAGCCTGACCCTCCCACGTTTCCGTACCCTCACCTGTGCCCTAAGCCTTGCCGTTCCCTAACCCTAACCCTAGCCCGGAATAGAAACCCACCACCAGCCCTACACTTTTCCTTACGCCGTACCCTACTCCTGACCTGTACGCTGGCACTGAGCTGTGCGTCAGCACGTAGCCTGACCCTGCCACGTTTCCGTACCCTCACCTGTGCCCTAAGCCTTGCCGTTCCCTAACCCTAACCCTAGCCCGGAACGCAAATCCACCACCAGCCATACACTTTATCCTACGCCGTTGCCTACTCCTGGCCCGTACGCTGGCACTGACACGTGCGTCAGCACGTAGCCCGACCCTCCCACGTTTCCGTACCCTCACCTGTGCCCTAAGCCTTGCCGTTCCCTAACCCTAACCCTAGCCTGGAACGGAAACCAACCACCAGCCCTACACCTTACCTTACGCCGTTGCTTACTCCTGGCCCGTACGCTGGCACTGACCCGTGCGTCAGCACGTAGCCTGACCCTCCCACGTTTCCGTAACCTCACCTGTGCCCTAAGCCTTGCCGTTCCCTAACCCTAACACTAGCCCGGAACGGAAATCAACCACCAGCCCTACACTTTATCCTACGCCGTTGCATACTCCTGGCCCGTACGCTGGCACTGACCCGTGCGTCAGCACGTAGCCCGACCCTCCCACGTTTCTGTACCCTCACCTGTGCCCTAAGCCTTGCCGTTCCCTAACCCTAACCCTAGCCCGGAATAGAAACCCACCACCAGCCCTACACCTTACCTTACGCCATACCCTACACCTGACCCGTACGCTGGCACTGACCCGTGCGTCAGCACGTAGCCTGAACCTCCCACGTTTCCGTGCCCTCACCTGTGCCCTAAGCCTTGCGGTTCCCTAACCCTAACCCTAGCCCGGAATAGAAACCCACAACCAGCCCTACACGTTACCTTACGCCGTACCATATTCCTGACCTGTACGCTGGCACTGACCTGTGCGTCAGCACGTAGCCTGACCCTCCCACGTTTCCGTACCCTCACCTGTGCCCTAAGCCTTGCCGTTCCGTAACCCTAACCCTAGCGCCGAACGCAAATCCACCACCAGCCCTACACTTTATCCTACGCCGTTGCCTACTCCTGGCCCGTACGCTGGCACTGAACCGTGCGTCAGCACGTAGCCCGACCCTCCCACGTTTCTGTACCCTCACCTGTGCCCTAAGCCTTGCCGTTCCCTAACCCTAACCCTAGCCCGGAATAGAAACCCACCACCAGCCCTACACCTTACCTTACGCCATACCCTACTCCTGACCCGTACGCTGGCACTGACCCGTGCGTCAGCACGTAGCCTGAACCTCCCACGTTTCCGTGCCCTCACCTGTGCCCTAAGCCTTGCGGTTCCCTAACCCTAACCCTAGCCCGGAATAGAAACCCACCACCAGCCCTACACGTTACCTTACGCCGTACCATATTCCTGACCTGTACGCTGGCACTGACCTGTGCGTCAGCACGTAGCCCGACCCTCCCACGTTTCTGTACCCTCACCTGTGCCCTAAGCCTTGCCGTTCCCTAACCCTAACCCTAGCACGGAATAGAAACCCACCACCAGCCCTACACCTTACCTTAAGCCGTTGCCTACTCCTGGCCCGTACGCTGGCACTGACCCGTGCGTCAGCACGTAGCCCGACCCTCCCACGTTTCTGTACCCTCACCTGTGCCCTAAGCCTTGCCGTTCCCTAACCCTAACCCTAGCCCGGAATAGAAACCCACCACCAGCCCTACACCCTACCTTAAGCCGTTGCCTACTCCTGGCCCGTACGCTGGCACTGACCCGTGCGTCAGCACGTAGCCCGACCCTCCCACGTTTCCGTAACCTCACCTGTGCCCTAAGCCTTGCCGTTCCCTAACCCTAACCCTAGCCCGGAATAGAAACCCACCACCAGCCCTACACCTTACCTTACGCCGTACCCTACTCCTGACCCGTACGCTGGCACTGACACGTGCGTCAGCACGTAGCCTGACCCTCCCACGTTTCCGTACCCTCACCTGTGCCCTAAGCCTTGCCGTTCCCTAACCCTAACCCTAGCCCGGAATAGAAACCCACCACCAGCCCTACACTTTTCCTTACGCCGTACCCTACTCCTGACCTGTACGCTGGCACTGAGCTGTGCGTCAGCACGTAGCCTGACCCTGCCACGTTTCCGTACCCTCACCTGTGCCCTAAGCCTTGCCGTTCCCTAACCCTAACCCTAGCCCAGAACGCAAATCCACCACCAGCCATACACTTTATCCTACGCCGTTGCCTACTCCTGGCCCGTACGCTGGCACTGACACGTGCGTCAGCACGTAGCCCGACCCTCCCACGTTTCCGTACCCTCACCTGTGCCCTAAGCCTTGCCGTTCCCTAACCCTAACCCTAGCCTGCAACGGAAACCAACCACCAGCCCTACACCTTACCTTACGCCGTTGCTTACTCCTGGCCCGTACGCTGGCACTGACCCGTGCGTCAGCACGTAGCCTGACCCTCCCACGTTTCCGTAACCTCACCTGTGCCCTAAGCCTTGCCGTTCCCTAACCCTAACACTAGCCCGGAACGGAAATCAACCACCAGCCCTACACTTTATCCTACGCCGTTGCATACTCCTGGCCCGTACGCTGGCACTGACCCGTGCGTCAGCACGTAGCCCGACCCTCCCACGTTTCTGTACCCTCACCTGTGCCCTAAGCCTTGCCGTTCCCTAACCCTAACCCTAGCCCGGAATAGAAACCCACCACCAGCCCTACACCTTACCTTACGCCATACCCTACTCCTGACCCGTACGCTGGCACTGACCCGTGCGTCAGCACGTAGCCTGAACCTCCCACGTTTCCGTGCCCTCACCTGTGCCCTAAGCCTTGCGGTTCCCTAACCCTAACCCTAGCCCGGAATAGAAACCCACCACCAGCCCTACACGTTACCTTACGCCGTACCATATTCCTGACCTGTACGCTGGCACTGACCTGTGCGTCAGCACGTAGCCTGACCCTCCCACGTTTCCGTACCCTCACCTGTGCCCTAAGCCTTGCCGTTCCCTAACCCTAACCCTAGCCCCGAACGCAAATCCACCACCAGCCCTACACTTTATCCTACGCCGTTGCCTACTCCTGGCCCGTACGCTGGCACTGACCCGTGCGTCAGCACGTAGCCCGACCCTCCCACGTTTCCGTACCCTCACCTGTGCCCTAAGCCTTGCCGTTCCCTAACCCTAACCCTAGCCTGGAACGCAAATCCACCACTAGCCCTACACTTTATCCTACGCCGTTGCCTACTCCTGGCCCGTACGCTGGCACTGACCCGTGCGTCAGCACGTAGCCCTTCCCTCCCACGTTTCCGTACCCTCACCTGTGCCCTAAGCCTTGCCGTTCCCTAACCCTAACCCTAGCCTGGAACGGAAACCAACCACCAGCCCTACACCTTACCTTACGCCGTTGCCTACTCCTGGCACGTATGCTGGCACTGACCCATGCGTCAGCACGTAGCCTGAACCTCCCACGTTTCCGTACCCTCACCTGTGCCCTAAGCCTTGCCTTTCCCTAACGCTAACCCTAGCCCGGAATGGAAACCCACCACCAGCCCTACACCTTACCCTACGCCGTTGCCTAGTCCTGGCCTGTACTCTGGCACTGACCCGTGCATCAGCACGTAGCCTTACCCTCCCGCGTTTCCGTACCCTGACCTGTGCCCTAAGCCTTGCCGTTCCCTAACCCTAACCCTAGCCCAGAACGCAAATCCACCACCAGCCGTACACTTTATCCTACGCCGTTGCCTACTCCTGGCCCGTATGCTGGCACTGACCCGTGCGTCTGCACGTAGCCCGACCCTCCCACGTTTCCATACCCTCACCTGTGCCCTAAGCCTTGCCGATCCCTAACCCTAACCCTATCCCGGAACGGAAATCAACCACAAGCCCTACACCTTACCTTACGACGTTGCCCACTCCTGGCCCGAACGCTGGCACGGACCCGTGAATCAGCACGTAGCCCGACCCTCCCACGTTTCCGTACCCTCCCCTGTGCCCTAAGCCTTGCCGTTCCCTAACCCTAACCCTAGCCTGGAACGGAAACCAACCACCAGCCCTACACCTTACCCTACGCCGTTGCCTACTCCTGGCCTGTACTCTGGCACTGACCCGTTCATCAGCACGTAGCCTTACCCTCCCGCGTTTCCGTACCCTGACCTGTGCCCTAAGCCTTGCCGTTCCCTAACCCTAACCCTAGCCCGGAATAGAAACCCACCACCAGCCCTACACCTTACCTTACGCCGTACCCTACTCCTGACCCGTACGCTGGCACTGACCCGTGCGTCAGCACGTAGCCTGACCCTCCCACGTTTCCGTGGCCTCAGCTGTGCCCTAAGCCTTGCCGTTCCCTAACCCTAACCCTAGCCCGGAATGGAAACCCACCACCAGCCCTACACCTTACCTTACGCCGTACCCTATTCCTGGCCCGTACGCTGGCACTGAACCGTGCGTCAGCACGTAGCCTGACCCTCCCACGTTTCCGTACCCTCACTTGTGCCCTAAGCCTTGCCATTCCCTAACCCTAACCCTAGCCCGGAATAGAAACCCACCACCAGCCCTACACCTTACCTTACGCCGTACCCTACTCCTGACCCGTACGCTGGCACTGACCCGTTCGTCTGCACGTAGCCTGACCCTCCCACGCTTCCGTACCCTCACCTGTGCCCTAAGCCTTGCCGTTCCCTAACCCTAACCCTAGCCCGGAACGCAAATCCACCACCAGCCCTACACTTTATCCTACGCCGTTGCCTACTCCTGGCCAGTACGCTGGCACTGACCCGTGCATCAGCACGTAGCCCGACCCTCCCACGTTTCCGTACCCTCACCTGTGCCCTAAGCCTTGCCGTTCCCTAACCCTAACCCTAGCCTGGAACGGAAAACAACCACCAGCCCTACACCTTACCTTACGCCGTTGCCTACACCTGGCCCGTACGCTGGCACTGACCCGTGCGTCAGCACGTAGCCTGACCCTCCCACGTTTCCGTACCCTCACCTGTGCCCTAAGCCTTGCCGTTCCCTAACCCTAACCCTAGCCCGGAATGGAAACCCACCACCAGCCCTACACCTTACCCTACGCCGTTGCCTACTCCTGGCCTGTACTCTGGCACTGCCCCGTGCATCAGCACGTAGCCTTACACTCTGGCGTTTCCGTACCCTCTCCTGTGCCCTAAGCCTTGCCGTTCCCTAACCCTAACCCTAGCCCAGAACGCAAATCCACCACCAGCCTACACTTTATCCTACGCCGTTGCCTACTCCTGGCCCGTACGCTGGCACTGACCCGTGCGTCAGCACGTAGCACGAGCCTCCCACGTTTCCGTACCTTCACCTGTGCCCTAAGCCTTGCCGTTCCCTAACCCTAACCCTAGCCCGGAACGGAAACCCACCACCAGCCTGACACCTTACATTACGCCGTACCCTATTCCTGGCCCGTACGCTGGCACTGAACCGTGCGTCAGCACGTAGCCTGACCCTCCCACGTTTCTGTACCCTCACCTGTGCCCTAAGCCATGCCGTTCCCTAACCCTAACCCTAGCCCGGAACGCAAATCCACCACCAGCCCTACACTTTATCCTACGTCGTTGCCTACTCCTGGCCCGTACGCTGGCACTGACCCGTGCGTCAGCACGTAGCCCGACCCTCCCACGTTTCTGTACCCTCATCTGTGCCCTTAGCCTTGCCGTTCCCTAACCCTAACCCTAGGCCGGAATAGAAACCCACCACCAGCCCTACACCTTACCTTACGCCATAACCTACTCCTGACCCGTACGCTGGCACTGACCCGTGCGTCAGCACGTAGACTGACCCTCCCACGTTTCCGTACCCTCACCTGTGCCCTATGCCTTGCCGTTCCCTAACCCTAACCCTAGCCCGGAATAGAAACCCACCACCAGCCCTACACCTTACCTTACGCCGTACCCTACTCCTGACCTGTACGCTGGCACTGACCTGTGCGTCAGCACGTAGCCTGACCCTCCCACGTTTCCGTACACTCACCTGTGCCCTAAGCCTTGCCGTTCCCTAACCCTAACCCTAGCCCCGAACGCAAATCCACCACCAGCCCTACACTTTATCCTACGCCGTTGCCTACTCCTGGCCCGTACGCTGGCACTGACCCGTGCGTCAGCACGTAGCCCGACCCTCCCACGTTTCTGTACCCTCACCTGTGCCCTAAGCCTTGCCGTTCCCTAACCCTAACCCTAGCCCGGAATAGAAACCCACCACCAGCCCTACACCTTACCTTAAGCCGTTGCCTACTCCTGGCCCGTACGCTGGCACTGACCCGTGCGTCAGCACGTAGCCCGACCCTCCCACGTTTCTGTACCCTCACCTGTGCCCTAAGCCTTGCCGTTCCCTAACCCTAACCCTAGCCGGGAATAGAAACCCACCACCAGCCCTACACCTTACCTTACGCCATACCCTACTCCTGACCCGTACGCTGGCACTGACCCGTGCCTCAGCACGTAGCCTGACCCTCCCACGTTTCCCTGCCCTCACCTGTGCCCTAAGCCTTGCCGTTCGCTAACCCTAACCCTAGCCCGGAATAGAAACCCACCACCAGCCCTACACGGTACCTTACGCCGTACCATACTCCTGACCTGTACGCTGGCACTGACCTGTGCGTCAGCACGTAGCCTGACCCTCCCACGTTTCCGTACCCTCACCTGTGCCCTAAGACTTGCCGTTCCCTAACCCTAACCCTAGCCCGGAATAGAAACCCACCACCAGCCCTACACCTTACCTTAAGCCGTTGCCTACTCCTGGCCCGTACGCTGGCACTGACCCGTGCGTCAGCACGTAGCCCGAACCTCCCACGTTTCTGTACCCTCACCTGTGCCCTAAGCCTTGCCGTTCCCTAACCCTAACACTAGCCCGGAATAGAAACCCACCACCAGCCCTACACCTTACCTTACGCCGTACCCTACTCCTGACCCGTACGCTGTCACTGACCCGTGCGTCAGCACGTAGCCTGACCCTCCCGCGTTTCCGTACCCTCTTCTGTGCCCTAAGCCTTGCCGTTCCCTAACCCTAACCCTAGCCCAGAACGCAAATCCACCACCAGCCTACACTTTATCCTACGCCGTTGCCTACTCCTGGCCCGTACGCTGGCACTGACCCGTGCGTCAGCACGTAGCACGAGCCTCCCACGTTTCCGTACCTTCACCTGTGCCCTAAGCCTTGCCGTTCCCTAACCCTAACCCTAGCCCGGAACGGAAACCCACCACCAGCCTGACACCTTACCTTATGCCGTACCCTATTCCTGGCCCGTACGCTGGCACTGAACCGTGCGTCAGCACGTAGCCTGACCCTCCCACGTTTCCGTACCCTCACCTGTGCCCTAAGCCTTGCCGTTCCCTAACACTAACCCTAGCCCGGAACGCAAATCCACCACCAGCCCTACACTTTATCCTACGCCGTTGCCTACTCCTGGCCCGTACGCTGGCACTGACCCGTGCGTCAGCACGTAGCCCGACCCTCCCACGTTTCCGTACCCTCACCTGTGCCCTAAGCCTTGCCGTTCCCTAACCCTAACCCTAGCCTGGAACGGAAAACAACCACCAGCCCTACACCTTACCTTACGCCGTTGCCTACTCCTGGCCCGTACGCTGGCACTGACCCGTGCGTCAGCACGTAGCCTGACCCTCCCACGTTTCCGTACCCTCACCTGTGCCCTAAGCCTTGCCGTTCCCTAACCCTAACCCTAGCCCGGAATGGAAACCCACCACCAGCCCTACACCTTACCCTACGCCGTTGCCTACTCCTGGCCTGTACTCTGGCACTGCCCCGTGCATCAGCATGTAGCCTTACCCTCCCGCGTTTCCGTACCCTCTCCTGTGCCCTAAGCCTTGCCGTTCCCTAACACTAACCCTAGCCCGGAATAGAAACCCACCACCAGCCCTACACCTTACCTTACGCCATACCCTACTCCTGACCCGTACGCTGGCACTGACCCGTGTGTCAGCACGTAGCCTGACCCTCCCACGTTTCCGTACCCTCACCTGTGCCCTAAGCCTTGCCGTTCCCTAACCCTAACCCTAGCCCGGAATAGAAACCCACCACCAGCCCTACACCTTACCTTACGCCATACCCTACTCATGACCCGTAGGCTGGCACTGACCCGTGTGTCAGCACGTAGCCTGACCCTCCCACGTTTCCGTACCCTCACCAGTGCCCTAAGCCTTGCCGTTCCCTAACCCTAACCCTAGCCCGGAATAGAAACCCACCACCAGCCCTACACGTTACCTTACGCCGTACCCTACTCCTGACCTGTACGCTGGCACTAACCTGTGCGTCAGCACGTAGCCTGACCCCCCCACGTTTCCGTACCCTCACCTGTGCCCTAAGCCTTGCCGTTCCCTAACCCTAACCCTAGCCCCGAACGCAAATCCACCACCAGCCCTACACTTTATCCTACGCCGTTGCCTACTCCTGGCCCGTACGCTGGCACTGACACGTGCGTCAGCACGTAGCCCGACCCTCCCACGTTTCCGTACCCTCACCTGTGCCCTAAGCCTTGCCGTTCCCTAACCCTAACCCTAGCCTGGAACGGAAACCAACCACCAGCCCTACACCTTAACTTACGCCGTTACCTACTCCTGGCCCGTACGCTGGCACTAACCCGTGCGTCAGCACGTAGCCTGACCCTCCCACGTTTCCGTAACCTCACCTGTGCCCTAAGCCTTGCCGTTCCCTAACCCTAACACTAGCCCGGAACGGAAAACAACCACCAGCCCTACACTTTATCCTACGCCGTTGCATACTCCTGGCCCGTACGCTGGCACTGACCCGTGCGTCAGCACGTAGCCCGACCCTCCCACGTTTCCGTAACCTCACCTGTGCCCTAAGCCTTGCCGTTCCCTAACCCTAACCCTAGCCCGGAATAGAAACCCACCACCAGCCCTACACCTTACCTTACGCCGTTGCCTACTCCTGGCCCGTACGCTGGCACTGACACGTGCGTCAGCATGTAGCCTGACCCTCTCACGTTTCCGTACCCTCACCTGTGCCCTAAGCCTTGCCGTTCCCTAACCCTAAGTCTAGCCCGGAATGGAAACCCACCACCAGCCCTACACTTTATCCTACGTCGTTGCCTACTCCTGGCCCGAATGCTGGCACTAACCCGTGCGTCAGAACGGGGCCCGATCCTCCCACGTTTCCGTAACCTCTCCTTTGCCCTAAGCCTTGCCGTTCCCTAACCCTAACCCTAGCCTGGAACGGAAATCAACCACAAGCCCTACACCTTATCTTACGCCGTACCCTACTCCTGGCCTGTACGTTGGCACTGACACGTGCGTCAGCACGTAGCCTGACCCTCCCACGTTTCCGTACCCTCACCTGTGCCCTAAGCCTTGCCGTTCCCTAAACCTAACCCTAGCCCGGAACGGAAACTCAGCACCAGCCCTACACCTTACCTTACGCCGCACCCTATTCCTGGCCCGTACGCTGGCACTGAACCGTGCGTCAGCACGTAGCCTGACCCTCCCACGTTTCCGTACCCACACCTGTGCTCTAAGCCTTGCCGTTCCCTAACCCTAACCCTAGCCCGGAACGGAAACCCACCACCAGCCCTACACTTTATCCTACGCCGTTGCCTACTCCTGGCCCGTACGCTGGCACTGACCCGTGCGTCAGCACGTAGCCCGACCCTCCCACGTTTCCGTACCCTCACCTGTGCCCTAAGCCTTGCCGTTCCCTAACCCTAACCCTAGCCTGGAACGCAAATCCACCACCAGCCCTACACTTTATCCTACGCCGTTGCCTACACCTGGCCCGTACGCTGGCACTGACCCGTGTGTCAGCACGCAGCCTTACCCTCCCGCGTTTCCGTACCCTCACCTGTGCCCTAAGCCTTGCCGTTCCCTAACCCTAACCCTAGCCTGGAACGGAAACCAACCACAAGCCCTACACCTTACCTTATGCCGTACCCTATTGCTGGCCCGTACTCTGGCACTGAACCGTGCGTCAGCACGTAGCCCGACCCTCCCACGTTTCCGTACCCTCACCTGTGCCCTAAGCCTTGCCGTTCCCTAACCCTAACCCTAGCCCGGAATAGAAACCCACCACCAGCCCTACACCTTACCTTACGCCATACCCTACTCCTGACCCGTACGCTGGCACTGACCCGTGCGTCAGCACGTAGCCTGACACTCCCACGTTTCCGTACCCTCACCTGTGCCCTAAGCCTTGCCGTTCCCTAACCCTAACCCTAGCCCGGAATAGAAACCCACCACCAGCCCTACACGTTACCTTACGCCGTACCCTACTCCTGACCTGTACGCTGGCACTGACCTGTGCGTCAGCACGTAGCCTGACCCTCCCACGTTTCCGTAACCTCACCTGTGCCCTAAGCCTTGCCGTTCCCTAACCCTAACCCTAGCCCGGAACGGAAAACAACCACCAGCCCTACACTTTATCCTACGCCGTTGCATACTCCTGGCCCGTACGCTGGCACTGACCCGTGCGTCAGCACGTAGCCCGACCCTCCCACGTTTCCGTAACCTCACCTGTGCCCTAAGCCTTGCCGTTCCCTAACCCTAACCCTAGCCCGGAATAGAAACCCACCACCAGCCCTACACCTTACCTTACGCCGTTGCCTACTCCTGGCCCGTACGCTGGCACTGACCCGTGCGTCAGCACGTAGCCTGACCCTCCCACGTTTCCGTACCCTCACCTGTGCACTAAGCCTTGCCGTTCCCTAACCCTAACTCTAGCCCTGAATGGAAACCCACCACCAGCCCTACACTTTATCCTACGCCGTTGCATACTCCTGGCCCGTACGCTGGCACTGACCCGTGCGTCAGCACGTAGCCCGACCCTCCCACGTTTCTGTACCCTCACCTGTGCCCTAAGCCTTGCCGTTCCCTAACCCTAACCCTAGCCCGGAATAGAAACCCACCACCAGGCCTACACCTTACCTTACGCCATTGCCTACTCCTGGCCCGTACGCTGGCACTGACCCGTGCGTCACCACGTAGCCTGACCCTCCCACGTTTCCGTACCCTCACCTGTGCCCTAAGCGTTGCCGTTCCCTAACCCTAACCCTAGCCTGGAATGGAAACCCACCACCAGCCCTACACTTTATCCTACGCCGTTGCCTACTCCTGGCCCGTATGCTGGCACTAACCCGTGCGTCAGCACGGGACCCGACCCTCCCACGTTTCCGTACCCTCTCCTTTGCCCTAAGCCTTGCCGTTCCCTAACCCTAACCCTAGCCCAGAACGGAAACCCACCACCAGCCCTACACCTTACCTTACGCCGTACACTATTCCTGGCCCGTACGCTGGCACTGAACCGTGCATCAGCACGTAGCCTGACCCTCCCACGTTTCCGTACCCTCACCTGTGCCCTAAGCCTTGCCGTTCCCTAACCCTAACCCTAGCCCCGAACGCAAATCCACCACCAGCCCTACACTTTATCCTACGCCGTTGCCTACTCCTGGCCCGTACGCTGGCACTGACCCGTGCGTCAGCACGTAGCCCGACCCTCCCACGTTTCCGTACCCTCACCTGTGCCCTAAGCCTTGCCGTTCCCTAACCCTAACCCTAGCCTGGAACGGAAACCAACCACCAGCCCTACACCTTACCCTACGCCGTTGCCTACTCCTGGCCTGTACTCTGGCACTGACCCGTTCATCAGCACGTAGCCTTACCCTCCTGCGTTTCCGTACCCTGACCTGTGCCCTAAGCCTTGCCGTTCCCTAACCCTAACCCTAGCCCGGAATAGAAACCCACCACCAGCCCTACACCTTACCTTACGCCGTACCCTACTCCTGACCCGTACGCTGGCACTGACCTGTGCGTCAGCACGTAGCCTGACCCTCCCACGTTTCCGTACCCTCACCTGTGCCCTAAGCCTTGCCGTTCCCTAACCCTAACCCTAGCCCGGAACGCAAATCCACCACCAGCCCTACACTTTATCCTACGCCGTTGCCTACTCCTGGCCTGTACGCTGGCACTGACCCGTGCGTCTGCTCGTAGCCCGACCCTCCCACGTTTCCGTACCCTCACCTGTGCCCTAAGCCTTGCCGTTCCCTAACTCTAACCCTAGCCTGGAACGGAAACCAACCACCAGCCCTACACCTTACCTTACGCCGTTGCCTACTCCTGGCCCGTACGCTGGCACTGACCCGTGCGTCAGCACGTAGCCTGACCCTCCCACGTTTCCGTACCCTCACCTGTGCCCTAAGCCTTGCCATTCCCTAACCCTAACCCTAGCCCGGAATAGAAACCCACCACCAGCCCTACACCTTACCCTACCCCGTTGCCTACTCCTGGCCTGTACTCTGGCTCTGATCCGTGCATCAGAACATAGCCTTACCCTCCCGCGTTTCCGTACCCTGACCTGTGCCCTAAGCCTTGCGGTTCCCTAAACCTAACCCTAGCCCGGAATAGAAACCCACCACCAGCCCTACACCTTACCTTACGCCGTACCCTACTCCTGACCCGTACGCTGGCACTGACACGTGCATCAGCACGTAGCCTGAACTTCCCACGTTTCCGTACCCTCACCTGTGCCCTAAGCCTTGCCGTTCCCTAACCCTAACCCTAGCCTGGAACGCAAATCCACCACCAGCCCTACACTTTATCCCACGCCGTTGCCTACTCCTGGCCCGTACGCTGGCACTGACCCGTGCGTCAGCACGTAGCCCGACCCTCCCACGTTTCCGTACCTTCACCTGTGCCCTAAGCCTTGCCGTTCCCTAACCCTAACCCTAGCCTGGAACGGAAACCAACCACCAGCCCTCCACCTTACCTTACGCCGTTGCCTACTCCTGGCACGTATGCTGGCACTGACCCGTGCGTCAGCATGTAGCCTGACCCTCCCACGTTTCCGTACCCTCACCTGTGCCCTAAGCCTTGCCTTTCCCTAACCCTAACCCTAGCCCGGAATGGAAACCCACCACCAGCCCTACACCTTACCCTACGCCGTTGCCTAGTCCTGGCCTGTACTCTGGCACTGACCCGTGCATCAGCACGTAGCCTTACCCTCCCGCGTTTCCGTACCCTGACCTGTGCCCTAAGCCTTGCCGTTCCCTAACCCTAACCCTAGCCCAGAACGCAAATCCACCACCAGCCGTACACTTTATCCTACGCCGTTGCCTACTCCTGGCCCGTACGCTGGCACTGACCCGTGCGTCTGCACGTAGCCCGACCCTCCCACGTTTCCATACCCTCTCCTGTGCCCTAAGCCTTGCCGATCCCTAACCCTAACCCTATCCCGGAACGGAAATCAACCACAAGCCCTACACCTTACCTTACGCCGTTGCCCACTCCTGGCCCGTACGCTGGCACGGACCCGTGAATCAGCACGTAGCCTGACCCTCCCACGTTTCCGTACCCTCACCTGTGCCCTAAGCCTTGCCATTCCCTAACCCTAAACCTAGCCCGGAATGGAAACCCACCAACAGCCGTACACCTTACCTTACGCCGTACCCTATTCCTGGCCCGTACGCTGGCACTGAACCGTGCGTCAGCACGTAGCCCGACCCTCCCACGTTTCCATACCCTCAACTGTGCCCTAAGCCTTGCCGATCCCTAACCCTAACCCTATCCCGGAACGGAAATCAACCACAAGCCCTACACCTTACCTTACGCCGTTGCCCACTCCTGGCCCGTACGCTAGCACGGACCCGTGCATCAGCACGTAGCCTGACCCTCCCACGTTTCCGTACCCTCACCTGTGCCCTAAGCCTTGACGTTCCCTAACCCTAACCCTAGCCCAGAACGCAAATCCACCACCAGCCCTACACTTTATCCTACGCCGTTGCCTACTCCTGGCCCGTACGCTGGCAGTGTCCCGTGCGTCAGCACGTAGCCCTAGCCTCCCACGTTTCCGTACCTTCACCTGTGCCCTAAGCCTTGCCATTCCCTAACCCTAACCCTAGCCCGGAACGGAAACCCACCACCAGCCTGACACCTTACCTTACGCCGTACCCTATTCCTGGCCCGTACGCTGGCACTGAACCGTGCGTCAGCACGTAGCCTGACCCTCCCACGTTTCCGTACCCTCACCTGTGCCCTAAGCCTTGCCGTTCCCTAACCCTAACCCTAGCCCGGAATAGAAACCCACCACCAGCCCTACACCTTACCTTACGCCGTACCCTACTCCTGACCTGTACGCTGGCACTGACCCGTGCGTCAGCACGTAGCCTGGCCCTCCCACATTTCCGTACCCTCACCTGTGCTCTAACCCTTGCCGTTCCCTAACCCTAACCCTAGCCCGGAACGCAAACCCACCACCAGCCGTACACCTTACATTACGCCGTACCCTACTCCTGGCCCGTACGCTGGCACTGACCCGTGCGTCAGCACGTAGCCTGACCGTCCCACCTTTCCGTACCCTCACCTGTGCCCTAAGCCTTGCCGTTCCCTAAACCTAACCCTAGCCCAGAACGCAAACCCACCACCAGCCCTCCACCTTACCCTACGCCGTTGCCTACTCCTGGCCTTTACGCTGGTACTGACCCGTGCGTCAGCACGTAGCCTTACCCTCCCGCGTTTCCGTACCCTCACCTGTGCCCTAAGCCTTGCCGTTCCCTATCCCTAACCCTAGCCCGGAACGCAAATCCACCACCAGCCCTACAGCATACCCTACGCCGTTGCCTACTCCTGGCCCGTACGCTGGCACTGACCCGTGCGTCAGCACGTAGCCTGACCCTCCCACGTTTCCGTACCCTCACCTGTGCCCTAAGACTTGCCGTTCCCTAACCCTAACCCTAGCCGAGAACGCAAACCCACCACAAGTCCTACACTTTACCCTACGCCATAGCCTACTCCTGGCCCGTACGCTGGCACTGATCCGTGCGTCAGCACGTAGCCTGACCCTTGCACGTTTCCGTACCCTCACCTGTGCCTTAAGCCTTTCCGTTCCCTAACCCTAACCCTAGCCCGGAACGCAAACCCACCACCAGCCCTACATCTTACCTTACGCCGTACCCTACTCCTGGCCCGTACGCTGTCACTGACCCGTGCGTCAGCACGTAGCCTGACCCTCCCACGTTTCCGTACCCTCACCTGTGCCCTAAGCGTTGCCGTTCCCTAACCCTAACCCTAGCCCGGAACGCAAACCCACCACCAGCCGTACACCTTACCTTACGCCGTACCCTACTCCTGGCCCGTACGCTGGCACTGACCCGTGCGTCAGCACGTAGCCTGACCCTCCCACGTTTCAGTACCCTCACCTGTGCCCTAAGCCTTGCCCTTCCCTAACCCTAACCCTAGCCCTGAACCCAAACCTTAGTTTGGCCTTAGGGCTAGGGGTCGGGCTAGGGCTGGGGCCTTAATTAGTGTCACTGTCACGGCCTTAGTTAGGTTTAGCATCAGAGCTTTCATTAGGTATAATGACAGGGCCTGAGTTAAGGACAGTGTCAGGGCAAGGCCTAGGAGGAGCATAAGGGCCTCTGTAGGATCAGTATCAAGGGATGCGGTTCGACTTGGGGCTGGGGCTAGGACTGGGGCTGGGGCTGGGGCTGGGGCTGGGGCTAAGGCTAGGGCTGCGGCTAGGGCTGGGGATGGGGCTGGGGCTGGGGCTGGGGCTTGGGCTAGGGTCTTAGTTAGGAATAGGGTCAAGGCCTTACTTAAGGACTGTGTCAGGGCAAGGCCTAAGAGGAGCATAAAGGCCTCTATACGATCAGCATCAGGGGCTGGGGCTGCGGCTGGGGCTGGACCTGGGGCCTTAGTGGGAAATAGTGTCAAGGCATTAGTTACCACATTGTCAGGGGAAGGCCTAGGAGGATCATAAAGGCCTCTATAGGATCAGCATCAGGGGCTAGGGCTGGGGCTGCTGCTAGTGCTGGGGTTGGGGTTAGGGCTGGAGCTGGGGCTAGGGGTCGGGCTAGGGCTGGGGCCTTAGTTAGTGTCACTGTCAGGGCCTTAGTTAGGTTTAGCATCAGAGCTTTCGTTAGGTATAATGACAGGGCCTGAGTTAGTAGTAGTGTCAAGGCCTGAGTTAAGGACAGTGTCAGGACACGGCCTAGTTAGAGCATAAGGGCCTCTGTAGGATCAGCATCAGGGGATGGGTTTCGGCCTGGGGCTGGGGCTAGGACTGGGGCTGTGGCTGGGGCTAGGGCTAGGGCTGGGCCTTGGGCTGGGGCTGGGGCTTGGGCTGGGGCTGCGGCTAGGGTTAGGGCTATACCCTTAGTTAGGAATAGTGTGAAGACCTTATTTAGGGTCACAGTCAGGGCCTTATTTAGGGTTAGCGTCAGAGCCTACGTTAGGTATAATGTCAGGGCATGAGTTAGAAGTAGTGTCAGGGCCTTAGTGAGGGACAGTATCGGGGCCTCGGTTTGGATGAGCGTCAGAGCTTTTTTTATGTATAATGGCAGAGCCAGAGTTAGGAGGACATCCAGTCCCTTAGACAGGG
Source organism: Mesoplodon bidens (assembly GCF_964165515.1). Taxonomy (NCBI): domain Eukaryota; kingdom Metazoa; phylum Chordata; class Mammalia; order Artiodactyla; family Ziphiidae; genus Mesoplodon; species Mesoplodon bidens. The sequence goes on from NW_027671378.1 coordinate 228,358, forward strand.
ACACTGTCAGGGCCTTAGTTAGGGACAGTATCACAGCCTGAGTTATTAGTAGTGTCAAGGCCTGAGTTAAGGACAGTGTCAGGGCAAGGCCTAGGAGGAGCATAAGGGACTCTGTAGGATCAGCATCAGGGTCTGGGTTTGGGCCTGGGGCTGTGGCTGGGGCTGGGGCTAGGGATAGCTCTGTGGCTGCGGCTGGGGCTGGGGCTGGGGCTGGAGCTAGGGCTGGAGCTGGGGCTGAGTCTAAGGCTACGGCTAGGTCTAGGGCTAGTGCTGGGGCTGGGGCTGGGGATGGGACTGGGGCTAGGGCTAGGGCTACGGCTGGGGGTAGGGCTGGGGCTAGGTTTTTGGCTAGGCCCTTAGTTAGGAATAGGGTCAAGGCCTTACTTAAGGACAGTGTCAGGGCAAGGCCTAGGAGGAGCATAAAGGCCTCTATAGGATCAGCATCAGGGGCTGGGGCTGCGGCTGGGGCTGGACCTGGAGCCTTAGTTATAAATAGTGTCAAGGCCTTAGTTACCACATTGTCAGGGGAAGGCCTACGAGGATCGAAAGGGCCTCCATAGGATCAGCATCAGGGGCTAGGGCTGTAGCTAGGGCTGGGACTGCGGCTGCAGCTGGGGCTAGGGCTGCGGCTGGGGCTTGTGCTAGGGCTGGAGCTGGGGCTAAGGGTCAGGCTAGGGCTGGGGCCTTAGTTAGTGTCACTGTCAGGGCCTTAGTTAGGTTTAGCATCAGAGCTTTTGTTAGGTATAATGACAGGGCCTGAGTTAGTAGTAGTGTCAAGGCCTGAGTTAAGGACAGTGTCAGGGCAAGGCCTAGGAGGAGCATAAGGGCCTCTGTAGGATCAGCATTTGGGGATGGGGTTCCGCCTGGGGCTGGGGCTAGGACTGGGGCTGTGGCTGGGGCTAGGGCTAGGGCTGGGGCTGGGGCTGGGGCTGGCGCTGGGGCTTGAGCTGGGGCTGCGGCTAGGGCTAGGGGTACGCCCTTAGTTAGGAATAGTGTGAAGGCCTTAGTTAGGGTCACAGTCAGGGCCTTACTTAGGGTTAGCGTCAGAGCCTACGTTAGGTATAATGTTAGGGCATGACTTAGAAGTAGTGTCAGGGCCTTAGTGAGGGACAGTATCTGGGCCTCGGTTAGGACGAGCGTCAGAGCTTTTTTTATGTATAATGGCAGGGCCAGAGTTAGGAGGACATCCAGTCCCTTAGACAGGGACACTGTCAGGGCCTTAGTTAGGGACAGTATCACAGCCTGAGTTATTAGTAGTGTCAAGGCCTGAGTTAAGGACAGTGTCAGGGCAAGGCCTAGGAGGAGCATAACGGCCTCTGAAGGAACAGCATCAGGGGCTGGGTTTGGGCCTGGGGCTGTGGCTGGGGCTAGGGCTAGGGCTAGGTCTCTGGCTGGGGCTGGGGCTTGGCCTTGAGCTGGGGCTGAGGCTAAGCCTAGGGCTGAGTCTGGGGCTAGTGCTGGGGCTAGTGCTGTGGCTGGGGCTGGGGCTGGAGCTGGGGCTGGGACTGGGTCTAGGGCTAGGGCTGGGGCTAGGGCTGGGGCTGGGGCTGAGGCTAGGTTTAGGGCTAGACCCTTAGTTAGGAATAGGGTCAAGGCCTTACTTAAGGACAGTGTCTGGGCAAGGCCTAGGAGGAGCATAAAGGCCTCTATAGGATCAGCATCAGGGGCTGGGGCTGCGGCTGGGGCTGGACTTGGGGCCTTAGTTAGAAATAGTGTCAAGGCCTTAGTTACCACATTGTCAGGGGAAGGCCTAGGAGGATCGCAAGGGCCTCTATAGGATCAGCATAAAGGGCTAGGTCTAGATCTGGGGCTGGGGATGGGGCTGGGGCTGGGGATGGGGCTTGGACTGAGGCTAAGGCTAGGGCTGGGTCTGGGGCTAGTGCTGGGGCTGGGGCTGGGGCTGGGGCTCGGACTGGGGCTGGGGCTGGGGCTGGGGCTGGGCCTGGGGCTAGATTTAGGGCTAGGCCCTTAGTTAGGAATACGGTCAAGGCCTTACTTAAGGACAGTGTCAGGGCAAGGCCTAGGAGGAGCATAAAGGCCTCTATAGGATCCGCATCAGGGGCTGGATCTGCGGCTGGGGCTGGACTTGGGGCCTTAGTTAGAAATAGTGTCAAGGCCTTAGTTACCACATTGTCAGGGGAAGGCCTACGAGGATCGTAAGGGCCTCCATAGGATCAGCATCAGGGGCTAGGGCTGTAGCTAGGGCTGGGACTGCGGCTGCGGCTGGGCCTAGGGCTTGGGCTGGGGCTTGGGCTAGGGCTGGAGCTGTGGCTAGGGGTCGGGCTAGGGCTGGGGCCTTAGTTAGGAATAGTGTCAAGGCCTTAGTTAGTGCTCACTGTCAGGGCCTTAGTT